>NW_027397066.1:90564205-90657465 GCF_003265705.2 Callorhinus ursinus | reverse complement strand
TATACACACCTCCAAAACATTGGAGCCATGAAATAATAACGGCTGCCCTTAACTGACCATTATTTTTCAAGTTCTCAGTGCTATGCATTGAACATCTATTACCTCATTTAATCTTTACAACTCTCTGAATTAGTTGCTCTCATTACTTTCGCTTTTAGATGATTTAGATGAGGGAGCTAAGCTTTTTACAAGTACCAGGGCCCCATATTGATAAGTGATTGAATCGGGATTCCCAGACCCATCGTAATTATTTATTTATTTTTAGAAAGAGTGAGAGGGGAGTAGGGTGGGGGGAGGGAGGGAAGTCAGAGGGAGAGAGAGAATCCCAAGCAGGCTTTGCACCCAGCGCAGAGCCCATCGCAGGGTGCTCTGTCTCGTGACCCTGAGATCATGACCTGAGCTGAGAGTTGGTCGCATAACTGACTGAGCAGCCCAGGCGTCCCTCCCAGATCCGCTTTTAATTGCTTCCCCATTCTGCCTTCCCTCACAGGTGCTTCCCACCACATGTGGATTGCTATGCTGATTATAAACCACTCATCTATTAAATGAACTGACTTTATGAAACGACTTTAACTACTTTGCTTTGGTTACTAAAAGATCTGGTGAAAGAACAAAAGGCTGGTCCCGCAAGATCCAGATTTCACCACAGCCAGGATTTCTGTCCCTTACCCATGTGAACTGATAAAGGGCACACCTTCTAACTCATCTTTCAGATATGAACAGAGCAGTGTGCACTCTGTCGCATCCCATGAAGATGCTATGAGAATTTGTTTCACGGTTCAGAGAAGTATTGAAGCACATTTGAAACCACTAGATGCTGCTCTTCTCAATCTTTAAGGTAATTTTACCAGCTAGGAATTTCTTCTGCCTTTTGCAGTGTGACCTGACTCCAGCGGCATAAAAGTTAAGGCTGTTTATTATTTAGGGGGCTTTTTAAAAGGAATTCCTCCCAGCTGAATCAGGCCTCTTTAAGAGCTTCCCAGGAAGTCTCATGCGACGACTTTCCTCACACATCTCCCTAATTGCAAGGCAAGTTTAAAAATGCTGTCATTTAGCTTGGTACATGGCTGTCCCGGATACACTCTGTTGCTAAGGAAAAGGAGGGCCCCGACTGGGCAGGACGTGGCAGTCTCCGCCAGAGCAATAATCCACAGAGGTAGGGCACGTAGACTCTTCCCTATTGACTCTGCTTATCCCCAAGTCTAGGGCCACATGGGGAGTGTGGAGAGTTTCAGCCAACATGCAACGCAGCAGATTTGTATCTTTCGAGGTCAGCATATCAGGCAAAGAATAGGAGAGTGCAGATCCTAGAAGATGCTGGATGTCTGCATCTAGCTCAGGAGAGGATGGGCTCCTCTAGTTGGAGTTCTTTATTAATTGAAGTGACGCCCCTGTGATTAGAAGAGGGAGCCTTATCACATAGGTTCTAATGCTGCACTGGGAACCTAACATTTTTATTCTTTTTAGATGCCCCTATTGAAACCAACCTAAGGCAAATACTTAACATCTTAATCCTTTTCTTTTTGAGCTGAAAATTTTAACATCGGTTGTAGCATCATCTGAAGAAAAAGCCATCTCTTATGGTTAATCAATATCATTGCCGTTGAATATTCAGGTCCCATCAATACAGAATTTGAAACTTCAATTCCAAGTTATTAGTTAATGATTAACAGGCCTATCAAATGACCTTCCGAAACTTGTCATCTGGGGAAGTAGCAACAAAGGGCAAACAGTCCCTTCAGATGAGATCTTTCCAGTAATTGCTAAGTACTGGGATGATTTAATATACATTAAAATCTTTGAAAAATTAAGCACCTACACAAATGTAAATTTAGAAATAAAATAGTAAAGTTAAAATAATAGAATTGCATCAACACTCTAGGCTTTTCACCAGCTTTTGTAGGTTTTAACTCTTTAGTGTAGATTAACTAATAATCCCTCCAAAAGTCAGGCCTAATTTACACTTGGCTGGCATTTAAGTACCTCTTCCTGTGTTCTCCAGCTTGAGACTAGATGTCAGCATTCTCCCAGCTGTCCCAGGCAGAAGCAGGAGAGCAACTTAGATGGGTTTTTTTTTTTTTTTTTCTCCACACGCCCCTCCCTCCCCATCCATTCAGTCACTTTGTCTTGAGGATTCTACCTGCCTAGTACTGGGGCAACCTGCTCTGTACTCTCCTCTTCCAAGCTATGGTTCTGGTTAAAGCCTTATCATCTTTTATCTAGGCACTATTCTAGCAAGAGTCTAACGTGGTCTCCCTGCCCACAATTTTAACCTATCCGATCTACTGAAATCCTCTGGAGTTCTAGGGATATTTCTGAATTACAAATCTGAATATGGTCGCTTTTGTGAAAATCCTTGTGGGTCTGCAGTTCCCAGGATAAAGGTCAAACTCCTTGGTTTAGCATTTGAGGCCCTTGCCTGTCTCTCTAATCTTACTTCTGCTGCACCCTTATACGCACCCTCACTCCAACCTTACTGAACAACTGATTCCTCCCAACACGTGTCACACTTTACATTAAATGTGTTGCCTCTGGAAATCCTCTGCAGTGGCTTTTCATTCTCCTTCTCAGTCCCTCGTGCATCTTCATCTTGCCCTTCCAGATTGCTCAGAGAAAACATTTTTTACTGCCTGTCTGCTCTAGCTACTCAACTTCTGCTCCTGAACCACCCCCCAACCTCTGTAAACAAGTCACTCTGCATGCCCACTTGACACTCCTTGGTCTACTTGCATTTCACCGCTATCCTCAAGGAGAGGAGCTCTTGCTTTTTGGCTCTAGCATTCTAGCACATGTCTGTTATGGAGGGGTGCTGCATGAAAGGTTGGAAGCAACATAATGATAGAATTAATGAGTCTGGGATTTTGCACAATTTAGTCTTCTGAGTGTCAGTCTTTGTAAGTATTCACTATAGCATACTGGAAGTCACCGGTGTCTGACCTCCAGCATACCCCCCCCAACCCCAGCCGCCCATTCTCTCATTTCATATTGTTCACAAACCAACTCTCACACGGTGAGAGACGGGAAGAGGTCCAAGTCTCAACAGAACTTGTTCTTACCGACCAATCCCTACTGGTGAAAAAAAAAGGAAGCACATTTTCGGTTGTTTTTGTTTTAACTTTTGATTGGATTTACAACCAGGGAGAGCTTGAATAGGTACAGAAACTACCTGAAGCGAGTGCTGCCCTCCCCTTCTCATGTTTATGTTGGACATAACTGACTGACTAAAGCATTCTCTTCCTCAGAGGTCCCAGAACCTTTCTCATCCTAGTGCTTGAGGCAGCCACTATTAATCTGTCAACATTTGTTTTCCCTGAACTAGATAAACAGGTATATTTGACATAGAAAAATAAAACGTTTGGGGCTGGAGGGTTAATAGATGAGTCCCCTCAGATGGGAATAGTGGCGGGTGCCATACATTTCTGTTAATAGAATTCCTCCTCCACTTCTTCTGGGAAATGACCTCCAGATTCCAAACACACAGCTTGAGTGGGTGCTGCCATATTCTTACAAACACTAGACACCAGACAGAAGCTGGCTCAATTGTAATTCTTCTCTGCTATTTTAGAATTCAAGACTACAGAGAGTAAGGGTAGACTTTTCTCTAGTAGTAGAAATCAAGAAGAATGAGGAGTTGTGGGCCACCATTTGTACCTCCAGGTTGAGGTACAGAAGAGAATTCTAGTGACAGATCAAGAGCTATTAGTGATCAAGCTCTAAGCCCCAATCGCATGCCTTTCCCACGCAGCTCTTTGCACGGGGAGTGACATGCCCTAGGATCTTCCAACCATGCCTCTGTTCATCATAAACTGATTCAAATTAGTCCTCTGTCACTTGTAGCCCAAAGAATTCTGACTAACTCAAAACTCTGCAATATCTAGGACCTTGAAATTCAGACAACTTAGCAAGACTTAGCCAAGAATTTGTGGCTTCTAAGGGCTTCATCTGAAACACTTTAAAACATTAGCAAAGAACATTATCTACCCTTTGCCCCCACAAACCAGTCAACCAATGACTGACATTCTAATATATTTATGTCTGATTTGTATGCAGTAGGGGTGAAGTGGGAAAAACTCCGTGCTGGGAGTCAGGTGCCTTAGATTCAAGTGTTGTCCGTATAATTTGTTGTGCCATCATTTAGCCCTGCCAGGCTTCAGTCATGCATTTTTTTTAAGTATGTTCTAACAACACCTCAATGGACAGACTTTTGAAAATATTTGGTAAACACATACTAATAGCTTTAGACTACCTTAATAGGAAAAAGATAAATGTTCCAATAGAAACAAGCAAAGGACAGGACAGGAAATTCACAAAAGTATATACATGGTGGCTCCATTGGTTAAGTGCCTGCCTTCGTGATCCCAGCGTCCAGGGATCCGCCCCGGAACCCTCAGGCCCCCTGCTCAGCAGGGAGTCTGCTTCTCCCTCTGCCCCCTGCCCCAGCTCCTGCTCGCACGCTCTCTCTCTCTCTCAAATAAATAAATAAAATCTTTTTTTTAAAAAGTATGTACATGGATAATAAACCCTTAAAATTGTCTCAACTACATTTATCACTAAAAACATGCATTTTCAAACAGCTGAGATAAAATTTCCTACCTATCATATTGCCAAACATGTATCTTCTAAGATACATAATTTTTAATCTCATGAAGGGTATTTGAGATCAAAAATTCTCATACCTGGGTCGTCCAAACTTCCTGGAGGCAATCTGGAAACATGTAGTGACATTTTATTGTGGATTCCCTTCAGTCCAGCCATCCCACTGTGAGCAATTTGTTCCAGGAAGGTAATCAAACAAGTGTGCAAAGATGTTGGTCCAAGTTCTGAATGTGGCCATTCATCACAGCGACGTTAGTGTATATAAAACCAAGAACACCCTCTATTTCCATTAGTCTGGTATTGGTTAAATATAAAATCATAGTGAATCCAAGCGTTAGAACACTACAGTTTTGCACAAAGGAATTTGATCTACATGCCTCGAACAATGCCTGGTGCTGTGTATGTGCTCAATAAACATTTGTTAAGTGAATGAATCTTTTTTTAAAAAGGCGTCAGATATGATGTGTTAAAATATCAGGCGCTAGAACGTGATCCTTTTTCTTTAAAACAAAAAGGAGTTGTTTATACACAGGCACAAACATCTTTGGGAGAACGTGATGTCTAGAGTTTTAGATGGGGAAACTTTCATTTTCTATTTAATATGTCTCTGTACATTTGGTTGGCTTTTTTTGTTTTACAGTGAGTGTATATTGCTCTTACTTATGAGTTTAGTAATTATACAATTAATCCATAAATACAGCCTCATTTTTATATATTAAGGTATCTAAAGTCAATGTGCTCTATTGACCAACCTCCAATTCTAGTCCTCTTCCCAGAGATAACACTATTAATAACATACTCTTCTAGACCTTTGTATATGTGTTTAACCACACTAACTTAGTTTTGTTGAGTGCTACTTTTCCTTCTTAAAATTGTATCATACTGTATGTATTGTTCAGCTTTTATGTACTTTCTGTTTTTATTTAACATTTCCTGGAGGTCTTTATGTGTAAGATATGTAGGCATATCTTATTCTTTTATTTTTTGAGACTTTATTAATTAATTAATTTATTTATAAAGCAGGAGCAGGGGTAGAAGGGAAAGGAGAGAGAGAGAGAATGAGAGAGAGAATTCCAAGCAGACCTCAAGCTGAGCATGGAGCTGGACACGGGACTGGATCTCAGGACCCTGAGATCATGACATGAGCGGAAAGCAAGCATTGGACACTTAACCAACTAAGAAACCCAGGTGCCCATATCTTATTCTTTTAAACTAATACATAATATTACCTGATATAGTCGCCCCCTAAAATTAGGTAGCCATTATTTTATTGATAAAAATTTAGGTATTTTTGTATTATTTTGTTTTCCAAACTTCGTCTGATTGAAACATTGTTACTATAAAAATTGTTTTAAGACTTCTTTTACACATTTCCAAGTGTTCTCTAGGTAGATACCTAGAAATTAAACTGTGAATTCAATATAATACCCATAGACACTGCCCAGATGCATACCAAAAAGTTATGCTTACACTAAGAATGGATGAATGCATGGCACCTGGGTGGCTCAGTGGGTTAAACGTCTGCCTTCGGCTCAGGTCATGATCCCAGGGTCCTGGGATCGAGTCCCGCACTGGGCTCCCTGCTCAGCGGGAAAGCCTGCTTCTCTCTCTCCCTCTGCCCCTCCTCCTGCTCTCTCTCTCTCTCTCTCTCTCTCAAATAAGTAAATAAAACCTTTAAAAAAAAAAGAATATATGAATGCATATTTCCCACATCCATAGTGTCTCTCAATATGACTGTTTCTTTAATTTTGACAATCTGGTGAGTAAAATAGTATGGTTTTGCTTGAAATTTAATTTTCTTAATTACTATCAAAACTGAACATATTTACATGACTTCCTTTTCTTTTTTTTTCCTCCCTTTTCCAATGGGGTAATTTTTTCCATGCTGATGTATAGGTGGCTTTTATATAGTTTTAAATGTATATTTGTGTGCCTTATATGAGGCACATATTTTTCTTAG
Source organism: Callorhinus ursinus (assembly GCF_003265705.2). Lineage (NCBI taxonomy): Eukaryota > Metazoa > Chordata > Mammalia > Carnivora > Otariidae > Callorhinus > Callorhinus ursinus. The sequence goes on along the minus strand of NW_027397066.1, from coordinate 90,650,909 downwards.
TCTGTTGCTTAGCTTTGGTGTCTTTTGTTTACCATAGTTTAATATTTTTTTCTTTATGATCCCTGATTTTGTCTTCTTTAAGAGGCTTATCTTCCCCAATGTTAGACGATCAGACATATATTTTATTTAAACACTTTTATAATTTTGATTTTAAATTTACCTCCTCATTCCTTGTCAAATATATTTTTAAATGATGTAAAGTTTCATTTTTTCAAATGGATAATTGATTGTCCCAATAAAAATAAATTCAATAAGTTCAATAAAAATCGAATTGACCATCAAGTTTCTATTGAGTTAAAATGCTACTTTTTGATAAACTAAATTCTTACATGTATCTGGGTCCATTTCTGTATGTAACTCTGTTTTTATTTTATCTATTTATGCATTCCTACAAAAACACCATACCATTTTGAATATTATAATAGTAACTTTTGATATCTGATGGGGCAAGTTTACCCTTTTTTATTTTTAAGTAATTTCAGCTATTTTTAATCTACTTTTCTTTTTCAGATTAATTTTAGAGTCAGATGGTTAATTTCCATGAAAAATTATGTGGGAATGTTTTACTAATTGGGGGTTAACTTTCAACATGGACTCCCCTTACCAGAAAGTGGTATACCTATTTCTCTAGATCTCTTTTTATATCCTTCAATAAACTTTCAAATGGATTAACTGTTAGTTTTTTGTCTTGTTTGTTTTAAAGATTTTATTTATTTATTTGAGAGAGAGAGAGCATGAGCAGGAGGAGGGACAGAAGGAGAGAGAGAAGCCGACTCCCTGCTGAGCAGGGAGCTGATGCAGGACTCAGTCCCAGTACCCCGGGATTATGACCTGAGCCGAAAGCAGATACTTAACAGACTGAGCCACCTAGGAGTCCCATAACTGGGACTTAGTTAGTTTTGTTTGTTTCGTTTCATTTCAACTTTTTATTGGGATTCCAGGTAGTCAACATACAGTGTAATATTAGTTTCAGGAGTAGAATTTAATGATTTTTCACTTACATATAACACCCAGTGCTCATCACAAGTGTCCTCCTTAATGCCTATCACCCATTTAACCCATCCCCCCACCTACCTCCACTCCAGCAACCTCTGTTTTATGATTTGCCTCTCTCTTTTTCCCCCATGTTCATCTGTTTCATTTATTAAATCCCACAAATGAGTGAAATCATATGGCATTTGTCTTTCTCTGACTGACTTATCTGACTTAGCATAATACACTTTAGCTCCATCCACATTGTTGCAAATGGCAAGATTTCATTCTTTTTGTATTCCACTGTGTGTGTGTGTGTGTGGCAAGAATGGAGAAAAAATAATATATATAATTACATATTATATTAAATTCCATTGTAGATATATATGTATATATATATTCCATTGTATACATATGTATTTATATATATACACATATACAATATACATATAATCATATATTGTCTATTATATATGTGTATATTACATATAGATATGTATATTGTACACGTATGCACACACACTAACACACGTGCACATGTATATACATATATGTATACGTGTGTGCATTCATATATAGTATTGTACATGTATGTGTATATTGTTATGTGTATGCATGTACAATATGCATGTTATTATATATTATACATGTGTGCATTTGTACATGTGTGTACATGTGTGCATATATGTGCATATATAATACATGTGTATACACACAATGGAATACAAATGGAATGGAATATGAATGGACTATACATATATATATATATACAATAGAATATGTATGGAATGTGGAATATGAATGGAATATAAATATATGAATGGAATATACATATGTGTGTGTGTGTGTGTGTGTGTGTGTGTGTGTGTGTGTATACCATATACCTCATCTTCTTTATCCATTCATCAGTTGATGGACATTTGGGCTGTTTCCATAATTTGGCTGTTGTTGATAATGCTGCTATAAACATTGGGGTGCATGTGTCCCTTCAAATCAGTATTATTGTATCTTTTGGGTAAATACCTAGTAGTACAATTGCTGAATCATAGGGTATTTCTATTTTTAATCTTTTGAGAACCTCTATACTGTTTTCCAGAGTGGCCACACCAGCTTGCATTCCCACCAGCAGTGCAAGAGGGCTCCCCTTTTTCCACATCCTCGTCAGCATCTGTTGTTTCCTGAGTTGTTCATTTTAGCCATTCTGACAGGTGTGAGGTGGTATCTCATTGTAGTTTTGATTTGTATTTCCCTTATGATGAATGATCTTGAACATCTTTTCATGTGTCTGTTAGCCATCTGGATGTCTTCTTTTTTTTTATGTTCAGTTAGCTACTGTATAGTACATCATTAGTTTATTTTATTTTATTTTATTTTTAAAGATTTTATTTATTTATTTATTTCATTAGTTTTCGATGTAGTGTTCCATGATTCATTAGTTGCATATAACACCCAATGCTCATCACAAGAGGTGCCCTCCTTAATACCCATCACCTGGCTACCCCATCTCCCCACCCCCCTCCCCTCTGAAACCCTCAGACAGAAGACCCCAAATCGCCAGGGGATTGTTGAAAAAGAAAACCAAAGCAGGGGGCATCACAATGCCTGACTTCAAGCTCTATTACAAAGCTGTGGTCATCAAGACAGCATGGTATTGGCACAAAAACAGACACATAGACCTGTGGAATAGAGACCCCCAGAAATGGACCCTCAACTCTATGGTCAACTAATTTTCAACAAATCAGGAAAGAATATCCAATGGAAAAAGGATAGTCTCTTCAATAAATGGTGCTGGGAAAATTGGGCAGCCATATGCAGAAAAATGAAACTGGACCATTCTCTTACACCATACAGAAAGCTAAATTTAAATGGATGGATGTCTTCTTTGGAAAAATGCCCATTCATGTCTTCTGCCCATTTCATAACTGGATTATTTGTTTTTTGGCTGTTGAGTTTGATAAGTTCTTCATAGATTTAAGATACTAATCCTTTATCAGATATGTCATTTGCAAATATCTTCTCTCATTCCAAAGGTTGCCTTTTAGTTTTGTCGATTGTTTCCTTCACCGTGCAGAAGCTTTTTATCTTGATGAAGTCCCAATAGTTCATTTTTTCTTTGGTTTCCCTTGTCTCTGGAGACATATCTAGTAATAAGTTGTTTTTTTAAATGGAGATTGTGGTTTTGCTCCTATTCAATAAGATATTTTCCTATGACATTTTCATTTTAATTTACTTTTATTAATAAAAATTTTTAAGTTTTACATTATTTAAATTTGTTATATCTAAATGCAAAAAAGCAGAAGGGCAGAATTTGTCTACCCTTTGTTTAGCCTCTTAGCAAACAGGCAAGCTTAGTTGTGGCACATGTGCACATATTAAAGACAAAACTATTACCTACGAATAGATTCTACCTGGCTATTGTGCATAGTAGAGCATTGATTTTGGTAAGTTGATCATGTTAGACCACTTTCTAGATCACATTTAACTTTAGTGGTTCTATGAGTTGGTTGATTCTGTGAATTTTTCCAGATAGACAATAAATATTGCCTACAAATAAAGGCATTCAATCAGAATGCTTTTACCTATAAGTAAGAGCCACAGACTTAAACAATAAAGAGATTTATAATTCACATCCCTGGGGCAGATACTCCAGACTTGGTTTGATCTTGGATATCTCACACCTCAGGGATAACCATCACTGACCCAAAGTTTTGTTTTGTTTCATTTTGTTTTTACATATTTCCAGTTCCAGTGACTAAGCTTTTTCATAGACTGGTTCACCTCATGATTACAAGGTGACCGCAGCCGCTCCAGATGTCACATTCACCATGATGATACACAGAAAAGAAGGACAAAACTGGGTTCTCATGAGTGTGGAATTGTATGACATTTCTAGACATGAGAGAATCTACTTGAGCTCCATTTTCTTTCCCAACTAATGAACTCTTGAGCTGCGCCAGAATGGGAATAGTTTTACAAGCAGTTGCTCATAAAATGTCAACACAGCAACTGACATTCAGATCATATGAGGACACTGATGTTAATTAATGCACACGAGGGACATTTTCATTGGATAGCACCCCAAAAAAAAGTCATTAAAATAGTAATCAGAAGCATCTCAACCGGTTAGCCCCAAATTAGCAAGGTTTTTTCTTCTCTTCTTTATTTAAATTGTGTAACAACCTCTTCCTTCTTTCTCACAAAACCCCCTTTCCTTCCCTATATGAACAGGACACTTTTCTGGTGACTCCAGAATCTATGTTCCCCAAATTACAATTCCGAGAGCCCAAATAAAGGCTTTTGTTGTTTTTCAGTTTCCCACCCTTCCTCAGGTGAGCTTAGCAAGGAAAAGAGGTGTAATAAATGCTGGATAGAGGTGTAATCAATGCTGAAAATCCTTTTCAAAATTTATATTTCTGTTGGACACATTACCTAAGATTTCTTTCATGACACTTGAGTAATGGCCGCAAAAGTGGATAGATTTGCAAATGATTAGGGTTGCTCTGAGGTTCCCTTCTTGTTTTGTAGTACGTGAAATTATTTTTATAAGCTTGTCTCTGAACATCACTTTAGCTGGACTCTACAGACACCTAATGCCTCCACTATTCATTTCTAAACATTCTGTGATTCTCTTGAATTCATGTTTTTTAAAGCATATTTTCAAATTTTTCAAAGGTAGTTTTTTAGATTGTTTCACTTTGGGATATCCTTTTGTTGTTAATTGTAACAGTATTACATCATGCCAGTGAAAATGATTTATATGGTTTCTGCTTTTCTAACTGTGGTGAGATTTCCTTTATGCCTCAGTACAGTGTGAAGGTTTAAAATGTTCTATGAATGGTGGACAAAAAGGCATATTAACTTATGTGATGTATCAGGTTAAGATTCTTAAGTTTAACATTCAAATTAGTATATACCACTGCTTTTTTTTTTTTTTTTTTTTGTCTACTTGAACTATCTGTTTCTGAAAGAAGTGTGTGTATGAGTAGGCACTCGTTCAATTTTCCCGGTACATCCATCAGCTTTTGCTTTATTTCAATACTGTGTATTAGAGGCGTAAAATCTCATGACCATTGTGTCTTTGGGGAATGATTCTTTCATCACTATGAAATACTGTTTTTTTTCCTTTTACTGCCTTTAAGATTGATTCTATTTGGTATAATATGAATATATCTATACCTGCTTTTGTTGTTGTTATTAATTTCACCCAATACTTTTCTGCCAGTCTTTTATTTTCAACTTTTGAGAGTTAATTCATTGTAAAGATATCTTATTACTCCAACCTGAGAGTATTTTTCTTTTAATAATACTTATCATAGATAGCTTTGGATTTTTATGGCCCTTATGTTGTTTTCTCTCTACTATGCTTTCTTTTTATTTTCTTTTTATATTCTTCTGTTAGATTAAGTTGTCTTTTATATCATACATATATGAAATAATATATGTATTGTATATATATAATACACACACACTATATCTATCCTTCTATCCTTTTAGTGCCTAACCTTACTTATATAACATTTTAATTTAATTGCTGTCCAAGTGATGCTTTCACATAAGTTAAAAAAAAATTAGCTGATGCTCGGAATCTTATCTAGAAAATCAGAAGTTCTCTATAATTTTTCTCCATGGGTTTTATCACACTGTGCCTCCCGAGATGGTGGGGGGAAGGGGCAGGGTGAGCTTCCAACCAGCCAGTCTCAAGAGCTGGGCTTCTGGGCTCCTGGCTTCTCCTGGTGTGGCAGTCACCAGGGTGTCTGTTCAGCCTCTGGGGCATTCCACACCTGGCTCCTTCCTGGGGAAGGCGCCTCTCCTGACCACTGCCTGGCACAGCATCCAGCTGCTCCAAGCCTGGTGCCCCAATCTTTCCACTGCCACAAAGCTCCCTCCTGCTTCTGAAATTTTCTTCTGATACCCTTCCAAAGCCAGAGCCACTCCCACCTTTGGTAGAAGTTCTCTGTTGCAAGTTGTGGGATGTAGTTCTTCCCAGCTACTTTTCATCTTTTAGGAGTTTCTCACTTTCTGGTCCACAGAAGACACCAAGCCCCTCTTCTTATTTTCTGGCTCTGTGAGAGACATCATCTGTCATTGGAATGACTAGGAGGCAGGATTATGGGTTCAGTTCACCATTGAACCTAATTCCAGGTATTTCTTTGATGACTGGGGAAAAAGTTGACATGTTCCCCCTTTGGAAAAAAAATTAATTCTGAGTTACTTGATATGATCAAATGAGGAGAAGAGGCAAGATGGACCCCTGGGCTCCAAAATCTAGGATTTGTGCATTGAGGATATGGTCATGTCCTATCTGACATTCCAGTTTCTGCCTTTCCAAGTCCTTCCATCATGGCTTATTCATGTACAACCACTCAACATCCATGTTCTTCCCCAATTCCCATACCAGCTGTGACTTGAAGCAGGAAACATCTCAATAGCAATTCTCCCTAAAAGTATGACAGTTGATGGATAAATCAATCAATAGATCCATAAGGTGGGAGATTTCACTCAACAAAATTCAAGAGATCTTTATCTTCAATATTCTGAGTAGAACATGGTTTAGACTTGGAACTGAGGATTGTGCTTCAAAGAATCTGTGTGCAGAGGAAAGAACATGGCCTCTGGGGAATATCAGGAATGAGTTTCCACCCCAATGTTGCCTTCACCATGTAGTTTACTTTGGGTCAGTTACCTAACCTCTCTGAGCCTCAATTTTTCAACCCCTAAAACTGGAATAAGAGTACTTCTCTGATGTGGAGAAAAAGAAACCCTCTTACGCTATTGGTGGGAATGTAACCTGGTGCAGGCACTGTGGGAAACAGTATGGAGGATCCTCAAAAAGTTAAAAGTAGAACTGCCCTATCCAGTAGTCACACTACTGGGTATTTACCTCAAAAAGACAAAAACACTAATTCAAAGGGATACATGCTCTCCTATGTTTATAGCAGCATTATTTACAATACCTAAATTATGAAAGCACCCCAAGAGGCCATCAACTGAAGAATGGATAAAGAAGATGTGATTTATATGATATATATGATGTGATATATGTATATATATCACATATATATGTATATATATATATATATATATATGATGGAATATTGGAGGGCCTAAGTGGCTCAGTCAGTTAAGCATCTGCCTTTGGCTCAGGTCATGATCCCAGGTTCCTGGGATTGAGCCCGGTGTCAGGCTCCTTGCTCAGTGGGGAGCCTGCTTCTCTCTCTGCCTCTCCCCCTGCTTGTGTGCTCTCGATCTTGCTCTCTCTCTCTGTCAAATAAATAAATAAAATCTTTTAAAAAAATAAAAATAAATTTAAAAAATAATAACATAGAATATTATTCAGCCATTAAAAAAGAATGAAATCTTGCCATTTGCAACTACGTGGATAGAGCTACAGAGTATAATGCTAAGTGAAATAAGTCAGTCAGAAAGAGACAAATACCATGTGATTTCACTTATATGTGGAATTTAAGAAACAAACAAAAAAAAATGAGCAAAAAAAAAGAGAGAGAGCCAAACCAAGAAACAGACTCTTACCTCTAGAGAACACACTGATGGTTACCAGAGGGGAGGTAGGTGGGGGTATGGGTGAAATAGGTGATAGGGAGGGCACTTGTCGTGATAAGAACCGGGTGTTGTATGGAAATGGTGAATCACTATATTGTACACCTGAAACTAACACTGTATGTTATCTATATTGGAATTAAAATAAAATAAAATAGAACAAAATAAATAAAATAAATTAAATTAAATTAAATACCTTCTCTGAAAATACTGCTGCAATCCTACACACTCTGGCCCAAACCACCATTATCTCTCACTGGAATACTGCAAAAACTCCTGAGTGATCTCCCTGCCCTCGCTGTAACTCCCCCTCCAATCTGTGTCCAGCCCTGTAGCTGGTCAGATTGGGTCATTGCCTATGACTCCGGGTGGATCTTCCATCTCATTCAAAGTAAAAGCCCAAGTCCTTATTAATACAGTCCTACCAGATCTGTCCCCTTGTTACCTCTCTGACCTCTGACCTATCACTGTCCCCTACTCGCTGTACACCAGCCCCGCAGGCCCCTTTGCTGTCCCTCAAAGATGCCAGGCACACTTCTACCTCAGGGCCCTTGACACTGGCTCTCCTCTCTTCCTGGGGTGTGCTCCTCTGGGTATCCAAGCAGCTTTCTTTACTCAAATATCACCCTCTTAGGCCTCTCTTTGACGCTGTTAAAAATTTCAGCCCTCCCTCCGATTCTTCTGCATGAGTTTTTTCCCTTAGCAGTTATCATGCCAACATACTATGTATTTTACTTATTTGCATTTGCTTTTGTCTGTTTCTACTAGAATGGAAGTTCCATGAAGACAGGATTTTTTTAAAATTCTGATTGCTACTATCCTAGCACTGGGATCCATTCCTGGCCCCCAATAGATGTTTCATATGTATTAGATAGTGACAGTATTTGTAAAGCAAAGCAGTATAGTTTCATGGTCAAGAATGCAGCTTCAAAGGAGGAGCAAGACGGTGAAGGAGTAGGGGACCTAAATTTCCTCTGGTCCCAGGAATTCAGCTAGATAGGGATGAAACCATTCTGAACACCTACAAACTCAACAGATCAAAGAAAAAAATAGCAGCAACTCTCTAAACAGAAGAGCGACCACTTTCTGGAAGGTAGGACATGCAGAGAAGTGAATCTGAGGTGATATTCAGGAAGACAGATGGCAGGGGGAGGGAGCCTCTGTCAGCTGCTACTGGCAAATATAAGAGAGTGAAGCACAAAATCGCAACTTTTAGAAGTCTGCTCCGCTGAGGGACGTTGCTCCAGTGGCTAAGCAGGGGGTGGAACCCTCTCTGGGACAGTGTGGTCTCAGGACCCTTGGGGTGACAGGAAGACCAGGGGTGCCTGAGTGCAGCAGAGCTCCCAGGTATCAGAGCGGGGAAGCTGGCTGCAGAGACAGAGCCGATGAGTGGGCTCTCAGCTCCAGGTTGCCATAAACCATGATCCATGGGATAGTCGGGCCACTGCTCCTCCAACAGGGACCCAAGAAGCAGCAGATCTGGGGAGACTCCCCTTCCTCCCCCGGGAGGAGCGGTGCGGGAGTGCATGCAGGGATCTGCTGGGTTTGGAGACTCCACATGGGGTCGGGTGCCAGAGATAGAAATGCTCGGTCACAGGCCGGGTGAGCACGGAGTGAGGCCAGAGACCAGGGAGATGGGAGTAACTGCCTGCTTTTCTCTGGGGGCGCACTGAGGAGTGGGGTCCCGAGTTCTTGGCTCCTCCAGGGTTGAGATTGGGAGGCCGCCATTTCACTCTCGTCCTCCAAAGCTATACAGAAAGCTTGCAGGGAAAAAAAGCTCCCGAGAGCAAACCCGAGCAGATTACTTAGCCTGACCTGGCAAGGGTGGGACAATTCCACCTCTGGCAAAGACATTTGGGAACCATGGCAACAGGCCCCTCCCCCAGAAGATCAGCAAGAACAGCCGGCCAAGAACAAGTTTACCAATCAAGGAGAATGGCAGAATGCCAGCACTAGGGAAATACAGCACATAGAATTCATGGCTTTTTTCCCATAATTCTTTAGTCTTTCAAAGTTAATTTTTTTAATTTTCTTTATTTTTTTTCAGAAAAATTTTTCTTCTTTCCTTTTTCAACCAACATCTTCTCTTACCAATTCCATTTTTAAAAATCTTTTTATTTTTCATTTTTAGAGTCACATTCCATCCCTTCATTGTGTTTAACCTTATTTTTGTATATATATGTTTTTTTTTCTTTAAAATGTTGGGAGGCAGTTTCTTCTAACAGACCAAAATATACCCAAAATCTAGGGTGTGGCTCTGTTATATTCACCAGTCTAATCATTTTCTAATTCTTTTTTTTTCCCCTTGTCTTTTCCCCCCAGTTTTGGGTCACTTCTGATTTGTTTAGTGTATATTTCTCTGGGGTCGTTGTTACCCTTTTAGCATTTTGTTCTCTCAATCCTCTATTCTACTCTGGACAAAATAACAAAATGGAAAAAAAGAACAAGAGTCAGTACCAATGGCCAGGGTCCTAATCAATATGGACATTAGTAAGACGTCAGAACTAGAGTTCAGAATAACTATTATAAAGATAATAGCTGGGCTTGAAAAAAACATAGAAGATACTAGAGAATCCCTTTCTGGAGAACTAAAATCTAACTAAGTCAAAATCAAAAAGGCTATTAATGAGGTGCAAACAAAAAAGGAGGATCTAACTGCCAGGATAAATGAGGCAGAAGAGAGAATTAGTGATATAGAAGACCAAATGATGGAGAATAAAGAAGCTGAGAAAAAGAGATATACTGGATCATGAGGGGAGAATTTGAGAGATAAGTGATGCCATAAGGCAAAACAATATTAGAATAATTGGGATCCCAGAAGAAGAAAACAGAGAGAGGGGCAGAAGGTATATTGGAGCAAATTATAGTGGAGAACTTCCCTAATTTGGAGAAGGAAACAGGCATCAAAATCCAGGAGGCACAGAGAAACCCCCTCAAAATCAATAAAAATAGTTCAACACCCCAACATGTAATAGTAAAATTTATAAGTTTCAGAGACAAAGAGAAAATCCTGAAAGCAGTTCAGGACAAGAGGTCTGTAACCTATAACGGTAGAAACATGAGATTGGCAGCAGACCTATCCACAGAGACCTGGCAGGCCAGAAAGGACTGGCATCATATCTTCAGAACACTAAATGAGAAAAATATGCAGCCAAGAATACTATATCCAGCTAGGGGCTGTCATTGAAAATAGAAAGAGATAAAAAGCTTCCAGGAAAAACAAAGCTAAAAGAATTTGCAAACACCAAACCAGCCCTACAAGAAATATTGAAAGGGGTCCTCTAACGAAAGAGAGAGCCTAAAAGTAACATAAACCAGAAAGGAACAGAGACCATATTCAGTAACAGTCACCTTACAGGCAATAAAACGGCACTAAATTCATATCTTTCAATGGTTACCCTGAAAGTAAATGAGCTAAATGCCCCAATCAAAAGACACAGGCTATCAGAGTGCATAAAAAAACAAGACCTATCAATATGCTATCTGCAAGAGACTCATTTTAGACCCAAAGACACATCCAGATTTAAAGTGGGGGGTGGAAAACCACTTACCATGCTAATGGGCATCAAAAGAAAGCTGCTGTGGCAATCCTTATATCAGACAAACTAGATTTTAAACCAAAGACTGTAATAAAAGATAAGGAAGGACACTATATCATACTTGAAGGGTCTATCCAACAAGAAGATCTAACAACTGTAAATATCTATGCCCCTAACATGGGAGCAGCCAATTATATAAGCCAATTAATAACTATCAACAACACATCGACAACAATACAATAACAGTAGGGGATTTTAACACCCCCCTCACTGAAATGGACAGATCATCTAAGCAAAAGATCAACAAGGAAATAAAGGCTTTAAATGGACTGGACCAGATGGACTTCACAGAGAATGAGAACATTCATTCCATTCCAAAGCAACAGAATACACCTTCTTCTCTAGTACCCATGGAACATTCTCCAGAATAGATCACATCCTGGGTCACAAATCAGGTCTCAACTGGTACCAAAAGATTGGGATTATTCCCTGCATATCTTCGGACCACAATGCTTTGAAACTACAGCTCAATCACAAGTGGAAAGTCGAAAAGAACTCAAATACCTAGAGGCTAAAGAGCATCCTACTAAAGAATGAATGGGTCAACCAGAAAATTAAAGAAGAATTAAAAAAATTCATGGAAACCAATAAAAATGAAAACAGAACTGTTCAGAATCTTTGGGATGCAGCAAAGGCAGTCCTAAGAGGAAAGTATATAGCAATACAAGCCTTTCTCAAGAAACAAGAAAAGTCTCAAATACACAACCTAACCCTACACCTAAAGGAGTTGGAGAAAGAACAGCAAATAAAGCCTAAACCCAGCAGGAGAAGAGAAACAATAATCAGAGCAGAAATCAATGAAATAGAAACCAAAAAACAGTAGAACAGATTGATGAAAGTAGGAGCTGGTTCTTTGAAAGAATTAATAAGATTGATAAACCCCTGGCCAGACTTATCAAAAAGAAAAGAGAAAGAACCCAAATAAATAAAATCATGAATGAAAGAGGAGAGATCACAACCAACACCAAAGAAATACAATTATAAGAACATATTATGAGCAACTATATGCCAGCAAATTAGACAATCTGGAAGAAATGGATGCTTTCCTAGAGACGTATAAACTACCGAAACTGAACCAGGAAGAAATAGAAAACCTGAACAGACCCATAACCAGTAAGGAAATTGAAGCAGTAATCAAAAATCTCCCAACAAACCAGAGCCCAGGGCCAGATGGCTTCCCAGGGGAATTCTACCAAACATTTAAAGAAGAATTAATACCTATTCTTCTGAAACTGTTCCAAAAAATACAAATGGAAGGAAGACTTCCAAGCTCATTTTATGAGGCCAGCATTACCTTGATCCCAAAATCAGACAAAGACCCCATCAAAAAGGAGAATTACAGACCAATATCCATGATGAACATGGATGCAAAAATTCTCACCAAAACACTAGCCAACATTATCCAACAGTACATTAAAAGGATTATTCACCACGACCAAGTGGGATTTATTCCTGGGCTGCAAGCTTGGTTCAACATCTGCAAATCAATCAATGTGATACAATACATTAATAAAAGAAAGAACAAGAACCATATGATCCTCTCAATAGATGCAGAAAAAGCATTTGACAAAGTCCAGCATCCTTTCTTGTTTAAAACTCTTCAGAGTGTAGGGATAGAGGGTACATACCTCAAAATCATAAAAGCCATCTATGAAAAACCCTCAGTGAATATCATTCTCAACGGGGAAAAACTGAGAGCTTCCCCCATAAGGTGAGGAACACGGCAGGGATGTCCACTATCACCACATCTACTCAACATAGTACTAGACGTCCTAGCCACAGCAATCAGACAACAAAAAGAAATAAAAGGCATCAGAATCAGCAAAGAAGAAGTCAAACTCTCACTCTTTGCAGATGATATGATACTTTATGTGGAAAACCCAAAAGACTCTACCCCAAAACTGCTAGTACTCATACAGGAATTTGGTAAAGTGGCAGGATATAAAAATCAGTGCACAGAAATCAGTGGCATTTCCATACACCAACAACAAGACAGAAGAAAGAGAAATTAAGGAGTCGATCCCATTTACAATTGCACCAAAAACCATAAGATAACTAGGAATAAATCTAACCAAAGAGGCAAAGAATCTGTACTCAGAAAACTATAGAATACTCATGAAAGAAATTGAGGAAGACACAAAGAAATGGAAAAACATTCCATGCTCATGGATTGGAAGAACAAATAGTGTGAAAATATTTATGCCACCTAGAGCAGTTTACACATTTAATGCAATCCCTATCAAAATACCATCAACTTTTTTCAAAGAAGTTGAACAAATAATCCTAAAACTTTTATGGAACCAGAAAAGACCCCGAATAGCCAGAGGAATGTTGAATAAGAAAAGCAAACCAGTGGCATCACAATTCTGGACTTCAAGCTCTATTACAAAGCTGTAATCATCAAGACAGTGTGGTACTGGCACAAAAACAGACATAGATCAGTGTAACAGAATAGAGAGCCCAGAAATGAACCCTCAACTCTATGGTCAACTCATCTTTGACAAAGCAGGAAAAAATGTCCAACGGAAAAAAGACAGTCTCTTCAACAAATGGTGTTGGGAAAATTGGACAGCCACATGCAGAAAAATACAACTGGACCATTTCCTTACACAAAAACAGACTCAAAATGGATGAAAGACCTCAATGTGAGACAGGAATCCATCAAAATCCTTGAGGAGAACACAGGCAGCAACCTCTTCGACCTCAGCCTCAGCAACTTCTTCCTAGAAACATCGCCAAAGGCAAGGGAAGCAAGGGCAAAAATGAACTATTGGGACTTCATCAAGATAAAAAGCTTTTGCAAAGGAAAGGAAACAGTCAACAAACCCAAAAGACAACCAACAGAATGGGAGAAGATATTTGCAAATGACATATCAGATAAAGGGCTAGTATCCAAAATCTATAAAGAACTTATCAAACTCAACACCCAAAGAACAAGTGATCCCATCAAGAAATGGGCAGAAGACATGAACAGACATTTCTGCAAAGAAGACATCCAAATGGCCAACAGACACAAGCAAAAGTGCTCAACATCGCTCGGCATCAGGGAAATCCAAATCAAAACCTCAATAGATTCCACCTCACACCAGTCAGAATGGGTAAAATTAAGAAGTCAGGGAATGACAGATGTTGGCAGGGATGTGAAGAAAGGGGAACCCTCCTACAGTGTTGGTGGGAATGCAAGCTGGTGCAGCTGCTCTGGAAAACAGTATGGAGATTCCTCAAAAATTTGAAGATAGAGCTACCATACGACCCAGCAATTGCCCTACTGGGTATTTACCCCAAAGATACAAATGTAATGATCCGAAGGGGCAGGTGCACCCCAATGTTTATAGCAGCATTGTCCACAATAGCCAAACAAAGGAAAGCGCCTGATGTCCATCAACAGATGATAAAGTGATGTGGTAGATATACACAATGGAATATTACTCAACCATCAAAAAAAATGAAATCTTGCCATTTGTAACAACATGGATGGAACTAGAGGGTATTATGCTGAGCAAAATAAGTCAATCAGAGAAAGACAAGTATCATATGATGTCACTGATATGAGGAATTTGAGAAACAAGATAGAGGATCATAGGGGAAGGGAAGGAAAAATGAAACAACAAAACAAGAGAGGGAGACAAACCATAAGAGACTCTTAATCTCAGGAAACAAACTAAGGGTTGCTGGAGTGGAGGGGGGTGGGAGGGATGGGGTGGCTGGGTGATGGACATTGGAAGGGTACGTGCTATGGTGAGCGCTGTGAATTGTGTAAGACTGATGAATCACAGACCTGTACCCCTGAAACAAATAATACATTATATGTTAATTAAAAAAAAAAAAAAGAATGCAGCTTCAGAAACCATACTCTGTGGATTCCAATCTACCACTAATATTTACTAGTTATACAGCTTTGGGCAAGTAATTTAACCTCCCTGGGGTCCAGTTTTAGCATCATTAATATGGAAGTGGTGCAAGCACCTGTGCGTGGAACTGTGGGGAAGATTAAATGAGATAATACATGTAAAGTATTCGGAACAATGACAGGCACATAGTAAGCCATCAATAAAAGATGACTATTGTGACTGACATATCAGTCACAATAGTACCATGATTCAAGTACATGCGTGCAGCTTAGGCTAATAATATAGGACTCCAAACAGCTGATTAAGCACAATAGCACAATATGATTGAAGGAGAAATGGCAGCAACAAGACAAAGAGTCCAAGCTGTGATCACAAGGTTGGTCTAAGTTAGAAGGCTCATTTCATCTGTCAGGGAGCGTGGAGTATAATTACCCAGAGAGGAACACAGAAGCCTTCTGTGTGAGTCTCATGAGCAGTCTTGTCACAGCCGAATGAGGAGGCACGCACAGGATATTATTAACTGTCCCACAAGCAAACGCCCATAAAAGCAAAGTTGTCCTCCTCAGCAAATTCCATTGCAGACATATCCAGCAACGGAAGAGTAATTTCTGGAAGCAAAGGAGCTATTAAACACATGATTCCTAAACAATGAGACAAAGCCTCCCCTTCATTCAGCTACTTCCCCTTCTGATGCCGAGTTTGTGGATTTGGGGGATTTGGTATAAATAATTAGTATTCGTTTTTTAATTTATTTATTTGAGAAAGAGAGAGTATGTGTGAGTTGGGGGAGAGACAGGGGGAGAGAGAGAATCCTGAAGCAGACTCCCCGCTAAGCGTGGAGCCCAACGGGGGGCTCAAGCCCAGGGCCCTGAGACCATGACCTGAGCCAAAATCAACAGTGGATGTTTAGCTGACTGAGCCACCCAGGCGCCCCTATAATTAGTATTCTTAAACTATGTAAGCCATAAGATAATCTAAAGGATTTATAGGCCTTCTATTATTGTACAATTGTACTTATAAAATAATAGCTAAATAATGGACAAAACTAAGGATTTTCTGTTGTTGTTATTACATTACATGATATATTTTTGGCCAATCTTTTATCTTCTATTTTTCAAAATTATTTAATCGTGAAGATATTTTATTACTCCTGAGAATATTTATATTACTATTACTGATTATGGGTATTTAATAATTAATATTACCAATTTTTGACAGTTTTGGATTTTATGATCATTATATTTTGTCTTATCTCTATGTTTTCTTATTTTTTCTCTTTTTATTCCTTTATTAGATTAAGTTGCCTTTTACTTCACTCATATAACATAGTTTAATAACCTAAATTTTATATATTTAACAATATAATATGTATAATATATTAATATATTTTAATAAATTCTATATATTTTAATAATATATAAATTTTAAGTAAATATACATACATAAAATACTCACTATATCCTTCTAGTGGTTAACCTTATTTAATGACATTCTAATTTGGTTGTTGTCAAAGTAATGCTTTCACATAAGTTAAAAAAAAGTTAGATGATGCTCGGAATCTCATCTAGAAAATCAGAAGTTTTCTATAATTTTTCTCCACAGGTTTTACCACAGCGCACCTCCTGAGATGGTGGAGGGGAGGGGGCAGGGTGAGCTTCCAGGCAGTCAGTCTCAGGATCAGGGCTTCTGGGCTCCTGTTTTCTCCTGGTGTGGCAGCCACCAAGACGTCTGCTCAGCCTCTGGGGCATTCACACCTGGCTCCTTCCTGGGGCAGGAAACAGAGTTTGTTTTACTGACCAATTCTTGACTGAACTGGTGATTGTGATGTGATGGACACACAACCTACACAGATTTATGAGGAAGAAACACACAGAGTTATGAGGAAGGAAGGAAGGAGCCCTGGCCACATATCACATGAATCTCCGCATAAAATGCTACACAGGTAAGTGTCTGGCCTCACCACCCCAGGGCTCCCTTCTCCTTTCTGAGGAGGGAATTTGGGGAATCAATCTTGCCCCCCGTGGCAGGATGTAAACTCTAGTTCAATCAAACCCGGCATCAGTGAATCTTAGAGCCAGACCAACTCGCCACCCTCTTTCTAACTGCACAGTCTGCTTTGTTCTCTCACATCCCATAACTTCTTGGAGACAAGAGTCCCTGCTTGGATGACAGCTTCTGCTTGTCCTTTGTTGAAACAGCAGGTCTGCCTCTGATCCCCAAAGAGGGCTGTCTCGTCTCTTTGTGGCAATGTCTGAATGCCACAATTCCTAGATGCCACGAGGCTGTGTTCCAGCCATCAGTGTGACACTGCATTCCTTTCAGCTGGGTTTTTCTGATGCTGACATTTTGCCTAGACAGCCACCCTTAGACCCCTGAACTCTCTTCCCAGCTGGAGTTCTTTCTACAGCCCGCAGCCCTTCCCTCCAGCTCTGCTCCAAGGGGTAGATTGGGCTCTGGGTCTGGCACCTGCCACTGGGCCTGATCAAGTAGCAGGCACTTTCTTGTGCATTCTCTCATCTTAAACACACAACTCTGCAGCACAGGTGTCCAAATTCGTGTAACCATCCTCATTTTAGAGTTCAGAAAATTGAGACTTAGAGAGGCTGGGGCACCTGGGTGGCTCAGGCGTTAAGCGTCCGCCTTCGGCTCAGGTCATGATCCCAAAGTCCTAGGATCGAGCCCTGCATCTGGCTCCCTGCTCTGCTGAAAGCCTGCTTCTTCCTCTCCATCTCTCCCACTCCCCACTACTTGTGTTCCTTCTCTCACTGTGTCTCTCTCTGTCAAATAAATAAAATCTTTAAAAAAAATAAACAAAAAAAATAGAGAAGCTAAGTGTCTTGCCTCTCTGAAGCCAAGAATTAAGTGGAGTCTGTTCTCAAAACCATATCTTACATCCATACAATAGAATGTTATTCATCCATAAAAAGGCATGAAGTGCTGATACATGCTACACTATGGATGAACATGGAAAACGTTGGGCTAAGTGAAAGAAGCCACACACACAAAAGGTCCCATATTGTATTACTCCATTCATATGAAATATCCATAATAAGTAAATCCACAAAGACAGAAAAGATTGTCAGCTACCAGGAAAACTGTTTTCCTTTCGGGTCATGAAAATACTTTGGAACTATATACAGGTGGTGGTTGTACAGCATGATAAATGCACTAGATACCGTTGCACTGCTCACTTCAAAATGGTTAATTTTATGTTACATGAATTTCACCTCAATTAAAAAAGAAAAAGCAGGCTTTTGGATTTCCAGAACCTTGGTAAAAATAAGGATTCCTAAGCCTCATCCCAACACAGTCTGACTTGGCATGTCTGCAGTTGATCCAAAAATTTCCACTTTTTAATAGGGACCCAGAGTCATTCTGATGCAACTGGTTCCTAATCCTACTCTGAGTAACATTGAAACAGAATAAGGAACTCATTCCAGCAAACCATTGTCGAGCTGTTGCTATGTTCCAAAATTCGTACATATGCTGGGAGTGCAAGCATTAATAAAACAAGGCCCCTGCCCTAATAGAAAATACGAGTAAATCAGCCAATGCCATACCATAAGGCACACATAGTGGAGGTACATACAAGGTGCTGGAGCTGAGGAACCCTTATGGGCAGAGGCCAGAAGATGCTTCACGAAGGAGATGACAGATGGGCAGAACAGTGGTGGATTAACACTCATTTTCCAAGGAAATGGAACTGAAGTGGTACAGAGACAAAACTGCCAGGCTGAAGTAACATCATGAATAGTCACGGAACTGAGAGACAACAGAGTGATCACCAGAAGAGCCTACTGGGGAAAAAAAAAAGTAATGGTCACATCACTGTGTGCCGTGTTAAGGAGCTGAACTTTATCTGTGGGTTATGGAAATCATGAATTGTTTTAAGTAGTAAAGTACCAGGGTTCAACTTGTATTTTAAAGATCATTGTGGCTACAGTATGAAGAATGGATTCAAGGAGTCCTGAAGCTGGAGGAAGAGAGATTCATTTAAAGGCGATCACAGGGGCCTCTGCATGGCTCAGTTGGTTAAGTGTCTGACTTGATGTCAGCTCAGGTCTTGATCTCAGGGTCTTGAGTTTAAGCCCTGATTTGGGCTCCATTCTGGGCATGGAGCCTACTTAAAAAAATAATAATAGTAAATTAAAAAATAAAGACAATCACAAAATCATGCCAAAATGATGATAGTTTAAAAAGAAATGTGTGAAAATAATAGAAGAAAATGTGAAAGGATCTTATGATTTTAGGTATGAAAAATGATTTAAAAATTTTTAAAACTCAGACGTCAAAAAAGTAAAGAATGGTAAATTGGATGACATAAAAATAGAAAGTTCTGTGTATATAAAAAAAGAAAATAAGATCAAAATATAAGCAACAAACTGGGGGAAATGTTTGCAACACATATCACAAGCGCTAATTTCCTTAATAAATGAAGAGTTTTCATTAATCAAAGAAAATAGATCAATGATCCAGTAGAAATATAAAAAAAATGACTAGACAGTTCACCACTTACAAATGGCTTTTAAATATTAAAAAAAATACTTAATCTCATTCATAGTTAGAGCCAATGTAAAATAAAACTGTAATAAAATACCACTTTCACTTATCAAATTATATTCCCTTTTCAAAACTTTAAACATTTTTTAAGAAAAAAAATCCTCTCCAAACAAATGCAAGAAATTACAAGGGCATGAACTAATAAAATGCCTGTCATGCAAATAAATGTAAAACCAAATGCACCAGAAATAGGATGGGGACGGGCAGCTATGCAACTGCCCATGCAAAAAAAACCTCTAAGGTGTTAGTTGGCAATAAAAGCAATAAGTTCAGAGCTGAGCTGAAAACCAATGTTTTCAGTATGATCCCATTCATGTAAAAATGTTCTGAAGTAACTTCACAAAATCCAAACAGTTTTACAATGTGATATGGTTACAAAAAACAAAATGATCAAAAACAAAGAAAAGTATCTCTTGAGGTTTTAGGTTGCCATAATAGAAACATATGATCCAGCTTAAGCCTCACATAGTAAATATAGAAAAACCTTAGATTCATTCATAGCTGAAGTTCCATCTTTCCTATTGAATGATTAGGGTCAAGTAATTTAACATCTTTGATCTTATGTTTTTCCTGTCAGGAAAATGAGGTTACAATAACCCATTCTCAGAGTTTTAAAGGATGAGGGAGAGAACATGCAAAGCATCTTAGCATGGTGCCTGGCACAGAATTTATGCTTAATTAATGTCAATTCTCTCCCCCCTTTCCATCTTCTCTTTCCCCCTCCCTTTCCCATAATATCATACCATCATACCACCTCCCCACGAGAATACTATTATATTGGCTTGAGAAGTTGCTGGAGGGTACTTAATCATCAAGAGATACTGGAGGGCGCCTGGGTGGCTCAGTTGGTTAAGCTACTGCCTTCGGCTCAGGTCATGATCCTGGAGTCCCGGGATCAAGTCCCGCGTCGGGCTCCCTGCTTAGCGAGGAGCCTGCTTCTCCCTCTAACCCTCCCCCCTCTCATGTACTCTCTCTCTCTCTCTCTCATTCTCACTCTCTCAAAATAAATAAAGAAAGAAAAATCTTTAAAAAAAAAAAAAAGAGAGAGAGAGATACTGGAGAGTTAGCAGAGTTAAAGCTATGGAATTTAAAACCACTTGAGTCAGCCCCAGCAAAGTTTGGAGATAATGGGAAAATAGAAAGATCTGGAGTTCTAAGTAGAGAGAAGGGAAGAGGGCCCAAGGATGGTTACAGAGAATTAGGGCTGGGCAGGCAGATTCAGTGGTCTGGATCACCTGCAGGAACTTACAGAAATTATTCACAATAGGAGCACATTTCCAGAAATGTCTCCTTGAATGATAGGAAGAGGATAAGAGACACATCGAGGATTCTCAGCTCAGAGCCAGAGTAGAAGCAATAGCCAATGTAGAATCTGTGAAATCAGTGACCCAACTGGATCCAAACAGCTCAGAGGACCTTGGGCTGGAGCCAATTAGAGCAGTTCTCTGGCAATGGGCTGTAACAGTGATGAGAATATTACCTAACTTTTTTTCTCAGCTGGCAGTGTTGTTCTGAGAAACCAGGAAAACTCAAAGGGAGACAGATAAATACAGGGGAGAGGTGAGTGCCTTTCTAAGAGTTTCATAGTTGTGGAGAGACAGGAATTGGCTTTATAGAAATCTCTTTATAAACGGAATCAAAACTGTTGAGGAACATGAGAGGAGAGGGTTAGCCCCTAGGAACAAAGGTCAATCCTATGAAATGACCTCCATAATCTATGTGTATTAGTCAGGGTTCTCCAGAGAAACAGAACCAATAGGATGTATAGAGAGAGAGACACGTAAGAGATTTATAATAGGAATTGATTCACATAATTATAGAGGTGCCCCTATACCTGCCATCTACAAGCTGGAGAAGAAGAAAAGCCAGTGGTGAATTTCATTCAGAGTCCAAAGGCCTGAGAACCAGGGGAGCTGATGGTTTAAGTCTCAGTCTGAGTCCAAAAGCCCAAGAGTGGGATGGAGGCAAGATGATGGTATAAATCTGGGTATAAGTGCAAGACCTGAGAATCAGGAGCAACGATGTCTGAGGGTAAGAGAAAATGTATATCCCAGCACAAACATAGAACAAATTTTCTCTTCCTCTACGTTTTTGTTCTATTCAGGTCCTCAGTGGATTGGATGATGCCCATCTGCACTGGTGAGGGAATCTTTACTCAGTCTACCAATTCAAATGCTAATCTCTTCCAGAGAAACCCTCAAAGACACACCCAGAAATAACAATTTACCAACATTCCTTAGCCCAGTCAAACTGACACATAAAAATAACCATCACATTATGAAAAAACCCCAAGCATTATTGACAAGTCATTTGTCAGAAAATTTGGTGAGTGGGAGATCTTCTCTGAGGATAAAGAAAAAAATGGATGTCTTGGTTTCAAAGAGGCTGTGGTCAGGTCAAAACTAGAGTTAGAAACAGGCTCTCTAGTTCCATCCTCAGTCCTTTTCTCTCTTCTTTCTCTCTCACGTGGTACTGTGATCCATCTCTGTGGCTTTAAATACTACCCGTAGTCAATGACTTCCCCACTCAGACTTCAATACTATCATTTCCTTCCTCCCCCACCCCACCCAAGCATGGATGCCCTCCTTACTTGGTTAATATTTCTTCATAAATGCTCAACTTCACATATAATTGCAGAAATAAAAGTTAGAATAAAAAGTTGCCATGAACATAGATGCAAAATCCTCAACCTAACATTAGAAAACCAAATCCAAAAGAGAATTACATACCTGATCAAGTGAGATATATTCCAGGTATGCAAGACTGGTTCAACACTTGAAACTTGACTAATGTAATCCATCCCATCACAGGCTGAAAAAGAAAAATCATATAATCATATCAATACACACAGGAAAAGCATTTGACAAAGTCCAATATCCTTTTATGAGAAAAACATTCTGTAAACTAGTAATAGAGAGGGACTTCCTCAACTTAATAAAGAATACCTACAGCTAACATACTTCACGGTGAGAAACTCAAAGCTTTCTCACTAAGATCATGGAGAAGCCAAGGATGTCCTCTAACCATTGCTTTTCAACATTGCACTGGAAGTTGTAGCTAATTCAGTAAGACAAGAAAAGGAAATAAAATGTATACAGATTAAGAAAGAAGACATAAAACTGTCTTTGTTAGCAAGTGACATGATTATCTATATAGAAAATCTGAAAGAATTGACAAAAGAAAATTCCAGGAACAAATAAGTGAGTGTAGCATGGTTGCAGGACACAAGGTTAATATACGAAAGTCAATTACTTTCCTATATACAAAGTAAAAACAAAGCACCACTTACATTAGCACCCCCAGAATGAAATACTTAAGTATAAATCTAACAAAGTGTGTGCAAGATCTATATGATGAAAACTACAAAATTTTGATGCACAAAGTCAAAGAAGAACTGAATAAGTAGAGAATCCATATTCATGGGTAGGGAGACTCAATATTGTCATGATGTCCATTCTTCCCAATTATCTATAGATTCAGTGCAATCCCAATCATAATCCCACCACATTATTTTGTAGATATGGGCAAACAGATTCAAAAAATCATATGGAGAGGCAAAAGACCAGAACAGCCAACACAATACTGACAGAGAACAAAGTTGAAGAATAGAGACTACCAACTTCAAGACTTAGTATTAGGCTGAAGTAATTACGACAGTGTGTATTGACAAAAGATTAGACAAATAGATCAATGGGACAGATTAAGAGCCCAGAAATAGATCCACATAAGTGTAGTCAACTGATCATAACAAAGGAACAAAGGGAATACAATGGAGCAAAGATATTCTCTTCAATAAATGGTACTAGAACAACTGGACATCTACATGCAAAGAAATTAATCTAGACACAGACCTTATACCCTTCACAAATATTAAGCCAGAAAGGATCACAAAACTAAATGTAAAATGCAAAACTATAAGACTCCTGGAAGATAACATAGGACAAAACCTAGATAACTTTGGATATTGAGATGACTTCTTGGATACAACACCAAAAGCATGATCCAGGAAAGACCTAATTAAAAGGCTGGACAACATTAAAATCAAAAACTTCTGCTCTGTGAAAAACAATGTTAAGAGAATGAGAAGATGAGCCATAGAGTAGGAGAAAATATTTGCAAAAAATCTATCTCATAAAAGAGTGGTATCTAAGATATTCAAAGAAGTCTTACAACTCAACTGGAATAAAACAAACAACCCAATTAAAAACATGGGCCAAAGGTCTTAACAGATACCTCATCAAAGAGATATATAATGGCATACGAGCATGGGCAAAATGTTCCACATCATATATCATCAAGGAAACGCAAATCAAAACAATGAGTTATCACTGTAAACCAATTAGAATAGCCGAAATCCAGAACGCTTACAATAACAAATGCTGGTGGAGCAACAGGAACTCTCACTCACAGCTTCTGGGAATGCAAAAAAAAAAAAAAAAAAAATGTTACAGCCAATCTGGAAGACAGTTGGCAACCTCTAATTTTTTTAAATTTTATGTATTTATTTGAGAGAAAGAGAGCACATGAGCAGAGGGAGGGGCAGAGGGAGAAGAATAAGCAGACTCCCCGCTGAGCATGGAGCCCAAGGTGGGGCTTGATCCCAAGACCGTGAGATCATGACCTGAGCCAAGGTCAGACGCTTAACGAAATGAGTGACCCAGGTGTTCCAGTTTGGCAATTTCTTACAAAACTAAATATACTCTTATCATATGATTCAGCAACTGTACTTCTCGGTATTTAATAAGCCAAAGGAATTAAAAACTTCTGGCCAACAAAACCCTGCACACAGATGTTTATAGAAGCATTTCATAATTGCCAAACCTTGGAATAACCAAAATGTCCTTCAGTAGAAGAATGGATAAATAAATATTGGTACATTCAAACAATGAAATGTTATTCTGTTCTTTTTTTTTTTTATGTTATTCTGTTCTAAAAAAGAAATGAGCTACTAAGTCATGAAAAGACATGGAGGAACCTAAAATGCATATTACTAAGTAAAAGAAACCTACTTCAAAAGACTACATACTGTATGATTCTGATACTATATGACATTCTGAAAAAGGCAAAACTTTGAAGACTAAAAATATCCATGGCTGGTAAGAGTGGGGGTGGGGGGGGGGGGGGGGGGGAGGATGAATTGTCAAAGCCCAGAGGATTCTTAGGGCAATGAAAATACTCTGTATGATATTATGATTATGTCATTATACATTTGCCCAAACCTATAAATATACAAGAGCAAACCCTAAAGCAAACCACGAATTTTGAGTGACTATGATGTGTCAGTGTAGGTTCATCCTTGGTTAAAAAAAAAAAAAATGTACCATTCTGGTGAGGGATGTTAATAATGGGGGAAGCTATGCATGTGTGGGGGCAGGAGGTTTATGTGAAATCTCTGTATCTTCCTCTTAATTTTGTGGTAAACTTAAAAGTTCTCTAAAAAAATGAAGTCTCCATAAAAAATAAAAGTAAAAGCCATTTAAACCAATTAGATTGTCAAGGATTAATAATACTGATAATACCTAGTGTTGGTAAAGGTATGGGAAGAGAGCAAGCACTCTCATGTATACACCTTACACAAACTTATATTATGGAGCAAACTCCTTGAAGAACAATTTGGAACTACTTCACAAAACTTAAAAAATACTATGCATTTGACTCCACAGTTCCATTTCTAAGAATTTTCTGACAATTGTTTAAACAAATGTCCCAAAATAATTAGAGAAATTTTAATTGCAACATCACTTATAATCACATGCACACGTGCACGATCACACACAAACCAGCCTCAATGTCCAATAGAGAAATAGTTAAGTAAATCACAGTACAATGGAATAATGCAAAGCCATGAAAAACAATGAAGTAGATTTTCATGTACTAATAAAGAAAGATCTCCAGGAGACATTGTTCAGTGAAACAAAACAAAACAAAGCAAAAATGGATATGCGGTGCAGTATGATTTCATTTGCTTTAAATATATATGTATGTTTATAAATAGAAATTTTCTGGAAGGATAATATTATGTCATAGTGTAATTCCATTTATACTAGACAGAAAATTTCTGGAAGGATGAAAAAGAAACTGTTAATAGTGATTTCCTCCAGAGGAGCAAAACTGAGTCAAGGAAGAATGAAGTAATCTTAATTTTTATTCTATATTATTCTGTATTGTTGAAAGTTTTTTTATCATATACATGCATTGCTTTTATTATTAAAAATATTTTAAATGTTTTTGTGTTCCTTAATTATTTCTATTTCTCTGGTCAATTTTCTTCTGGATTGTTTGAGTTTCATTATTATTTGCATTTATGTTAGTCATACTCATGAAATATACAAGTTTGCTTTTGCCTTTCTCTGTCTTTGACTTTTTGTTGATATATATACATATACATATGAATATAAAATAAGTTTACCACTCAATGAGAAGTGTATTCACCATGTAGCCAGCCCAAGACCAAGAAACAGACCACGAGCAGCATTTCCGAAGCCCCCATACATATCCCTTCCAGTCTCTACTTCCATGGCTGCCTTTTAATTTTATTTACAACTTTTGGGAAGGGAAATTTTCCAAGCCTTGGTTCTCAACCTTGGTGCTCTACTCGTTTGAGAATTCTTTCATTGCTTCTGCATGTATAAAATTTTTCTTGATCTAGAAATCAAATGAATAGTCACCCATGTTTTTATCTAGCATTAGTAATGGTTTATTTCTTTACATTGCTCTGCTGGAATTTACATTAGTGTAGGAAGTGGATGAGAATTTCAATGAAATTGTTTGGTCAAATAACCAATCTTATAAGATCTTTTGTTCCTGGGTGGGCACCAAAGAAGGAAATTAATCAGCTCCATCATCCTCAAGACCCCACAGCACAAGGATCACAATTTCAGTTTAAGGAGAAGAGAGAGACCTCCCTGAAATATTGATTATGACTGCCCAGTCCTGGAAAAATTGGAAGAAACATATTTATAACAGTGTAAAAGAGTATGCATTCTTATGGTACAATTTTAAAGTGAATCAAAAGTTTTATGTACCTATTTAGACATAACTGTACAGATGTTCTGAGAAGGGGCAGGGAGGGGCTTGGCTAATCGTCACCCCACAATATGAAGTGGACGAGAAAACTAAACACAGGCCACCAGCTCAATCATGGTACATCGCAGTGGCAGCCTTGGACTTTTTCTGGAATAAAGGCCACAAAATTATTCATGAACAAGCGAGGAGATGGTTAAAAGGGAGGCTCAGTGAGGCAGCTCCAGCACAAAGCACAAGAAAAATACACAAGTGAGAAGTCAAAATCTGGATTCTTTCTCTGCTCCTTACAAGACAGATGCCCTTTAGCAATCTACCTTATCAAACCTGAGTTTTCTCCTGCCTAAAAGGAGCATGAAAATACTTATACTGCTTATTTCAGAGGATTACTGAAAGGGATAAATAAGAGGAAGATTTCAAAGTGCTGCATAAAGGGTTAAGATCACACAAAAACTAATGATGTATTGTATGGTGACTAACATAACATAATAATAAAAAGAAAAGGTTAAGATCACAGCGCCAGTGTGGGTGTCCCCCCTTTGTACCAGTCTCCTCCTGTGCAGGAGGCTGCACTGGGAGGCAGATGGGAGAAAGCAGGTCAGGGGATGGATTCACATGCCTCTTGGCTGTGAAGTAGGAATTTCAGGGAATGAGGATTCATTCAAGAATTTTATTTCTGTGCTTCTCTTCCCAATGGGAAAGGATCATTCTGAAGCTGTCGGGGAAAGAACATGAACTCTGGAGTCACACTAGGATTCAAATATTGGCTCTGTTTTTTTTTTTCAATCTATGTGACCTTAAGCGTGTTTATTAACTTCTCTCTGAACTGCACTTCCATTCTGTAAAATGGAGAAAAGAGCAATGCTTTTTTCATGGAGTTGTAAGGACATAATGCCTAGCCCAGCGTCGTCACTTAATAATTAATCTTTATAATTTCTGTGAATTGCTCATGTTTTCCTCTACCTATTTACAAATATCAGGTTTGCTGTTTTCATGTCAATACAATTAAATTCAATAAATATAGATACGAGATGTCTCTATGGTGGTCACTAGGACCACCAGGATATTAATATTCCTCATACTGTAGAGCAGAGTATCCCAGCAGCAGCACTGTTGATGTCTTAGGAGGGATCATTGTGTGTGTGTGTGTGTGTGTGTGTGTGTGTGTGTGTGTGTGTGTGTGTGTGGTGTCCTCTACATTGCAGGATGTTTAGCAGCATCTTTACTTTCTACCAGTAGATTCTAGTAGCATCCTCCCAATCATAACAAACAAAAATGTCTACAGATATTGCAAAATATCCCCTGGTGGAAAAATTGCACCCAGTTAAGAACCACTGCTCTAGGGGACTTTTTTGGAAACTAAAGGGAAGCTCAGAAGGAGTTCCATCAAGGACAGGACAATGGGAAGAGGACAATCGGAGATTTGGGCTTAGCTACAAGTAAGGTTTTCAACAGTACAATACAGAACTGTTTGTCATTTGAACTAAATATTTACCTGGTAGTAAACTGATATGAGGGATGATGAGATGGCTGTTTCGTTCAACACAGAGCTTAAAAAGTTTAGACACGATCTCTCTTTTTAGGAGGCTTATTTAAATATCACCTATCAGCAAAACTACATGAAACATTAGAAGATAATCTATGCTCATGAGAGAAGATTTTGGTAGTTCAGTTTATCTGTGTCAAAACCAAGAAGTAATTAGATACAGATAGGTCCTCTAACTAATGGTATGAAGGACATTTTCTAAATGCTTGGGAGCTCGGGTGGGCAATGAGTTCCACAACGGCCTTGTGATTCACCTGACAGAGAGCACAGTGTGAGGATCTGCCTCAAACTTATTTATAGGAATTCTTCTGCTTATCATTGAAATGTAGACTCCTCTAGGGTGAAAACTAGCATCTGTTTAGCCATCATCAGTGTGTTACGCTGAAGTTTAGAATAGAAAGCAAGGAGCAGTATTTCCGATGAAGACCACGGGGTCACTTAGCAAGCTGATAAACAGGGGCTTTCAGGCAGCGCTCACAGCAAGGAATCTGCCCTGAGCAGTGTGATCTAACAGAACCACAGCTAACCACTGAATGCCACTGAATGCCATTTCTTCTTTTTAAAACAACCTCATCAAAGTCTTCACTTAAAATCTTTTGGAGGCATGCCTGGCTGGCTAAGTTGGTAGAGCATGCAACTCATCTTGGGGTTGTAAGTTCAAGCCCCACATTGGGTGTAGAGATTACTTAAAGTTAAAAAAAAAGAATTAAATCTTTTTTAAAATGCTGTTAAAAAATAAAAAAACAAATCTTTTGGAAGGATTTGTGCTAGAAACAAAGAACTATGTGAGGGTAGCTTTGAACCTCTGATTCTAAGTCATTTATTTCTTCCACAAATATTTGTTTCGCACTTGTTTGTGAGGCACTGTCCAGGTAGTAGAAACAGCAGTAATCAAGATAGTTCAATTCCTCCCCATTTGTCTGGGGAAGGTGTAGGACCAACCCCAGACAAGAATAAGGAAGTAGGATTTCTGTGTCTTTCTGGTTTTCCTCATTCTACACTCTAAGTGCACTTCAGTAGCAAGGCCCGAGGGAAATAGTTAAGAGCACAAATTGTGAGATCTGCATTCAAATCCTGGTTATACTATTTGCTCACTAAGCAACTCTGTGAAAGTACCTAACTTTTCACTGTCCAGTTTCCTCATCGGTAAAATGGGATAAAATAATAATATCTGTATCATAGGACTGATAAGGGGCTGAATAATAAAATATATACAATCATTAAATACAAAGTAAATGTACAATCAGTAGCAGTCAAAACAGCAATAACAAGAACCACACATTCATCCAGAACTTGGTGTGTCGTGCCGTGTTTTGTCTGTCCAGAGTCCTAAAGCGTCACTAACATCGTCTACCCATCATGCCTGCCTTTCAAATCAGATTCTCCCAGCCTCTCAGAGCTTGCACTGCAGAACACTCAAATTCTCCTGCTCAAATTCTAAGTTTGGTTCCTTGCTTTCTCAGAATTGGAATTGTTGGGAACGAGAGGAGACTAGAAGGGATCCTGTGACTGGGGGGTTGCAATGGACCTATACTACCCTTGTAACACTGAGTCCAAAACTCCTGAAAATGAACAGTATATAAAATCATGGTATTAGAGAAAATAGAAAAGGCTCAGAAAGCAGTTTTCAGGAAATGTAATGACATTTTAGGACCCAATAAAAATTCTGAATTGCAAAAGTGAGACCCAGAAGAACACTTCACTGAGCAATGAATTTTATTTGAAGAAACATCTGCTGCAGTAGCATCACAGATCAACTACCAAGTTCGAGCTGGTCCAAGGATAGCAAAGACCTTCCTTTCAGGGAGAACAGCAAAGAGTTGATGGACAAAGGGTGCTAGAAGCGGGTGCTAATTAGTCACGTTGACTTTGCAGATATAATGCCCATAAATGTCAGATAAGATTTGTGGATTTAGCCCACTGGGGGCGAAACGTTGCCTTGAGGTCATTTGGCTTGATTGAGATGAAGGATAGCAGATGGGTTTTATCGTGAGTGCCAATGAGAGCATGTGGTAGTGGGCACCTGGGACAGTGTGTGGGGAAGGTTATGTGAGGTTGCATACCAACTTGGTAAGAAGAGTGCCATGTGGACTGTCGACGATTGTGATGGGCAGATGGAAGGATTATCAGCTTAATACTACCAGTTGACATCAAAGATTAGGTCAAGTCTTCAGATTTCCCCCCACTAGATTCCCAAAAGTAGATTTTTAGAGGCCAGGAGAGTTTATTCAATACGTAAATCCCAATAAAATGAACTTGATACAAATAATTATTTTCTCTTCCTTTTTTGTTCAGCATAGAGTAATAGAGTAACTATTATATTCTACACAATGTGCTAGATGCTAGGGGAAAGGAGATTAGAATAAATATGGTTTCTACCCTCATGTGGCTTAGATGGCAAGCTAGACCTTAAATAATCATCCAAATAAACATGGAATTGCAAACCAAAATAAATGCTCTAAAGGAAATTTCAGGGAGCTATGAGTGAAGAACAAGAAGGCTTAACACTTGCTCGGGGAGTGCTTTGGAAAGAACGGTACATGGCACTTCCATAGGGGGTTTTTTGCTGTCCCTTTGTGACAAGCAGAAACATTGTCATTCAACTGAAAAATATTTATTGAAAGCCAAGTGCGGAGTTAGATGTTGAAGACATAAAAAGATCCCTTTGACATATAAATCAAGTCAATATATAAGTCCGAGTTCATTCTATCACCTTACATAAACCCCACAGGATCTGACCTCTAGCCACCTCTTTGACTTCTTTTACTCCTCTCCTGTTTGTTTTTCTCTGTGTACTTGCCCTCTAGCCCTACTGGCCCACTCGCTGTCATTCAGATATCAAGCATCTTCTCATCTCCGGGCCTCGGCCCTTGCGGCTCCTTCTTCCAAGAATAATCTCCACACAAGGTGTCAAACACCTCCCTTACCTCTTTCAGGTCTATTCAAATGGCACTTGCTCAGAAAACTTTGCTTCTGAAACACCCTGTGTAAAATTTGAGCTCCCTTTTCCCTAACACTTTTAATTCCCACTTTCTTATTTTTTTCCAAATACTATATATTTTATTTTTCAAAATCTTGGTTATTGTCTGTCTCCCCCTAGGCTGCATATGACTTTCATGGATCCTAGGCATTTTTGCTTGTGTGAGCCCCTCTTCTTACACACACACACACACACACACACACAATTAAAAAATTTATATGATGACCATATTGATATAAAGACAAATATAGTCTGACTCCATTCATTATTTTGTATTCTTTTTCTTCTGATTTTAAAAGAAATTAAAATTAAAGGCCTTAGGCACTGTGTTTACTTCGTCTAATGGGTAAGTCAGCCTTAGACTTCCCAACTAGAATGTAGATACCATGAGGAGCAAAGATGTTTGTCAGTGTCATTCACTGCTGTGTCCCCGATACCAAGAATAGTACCTGGCACATAGTAGACACATAATGAATACTTGTGGAATGAATTACTAAATGAATGCATGACCTGGAGAGGCTTGGCTTTCTAGGAACATGCCCTGCAAATTGTTAACTTTCAGCAACATCAAACTGTGGTTCAATAATTTCAAAGTATGAAGGCCTTAACCCCACCAGTAAATGCTTTTGTGAGAAACCGCCCTATCTTTACTGAGTTTTGATCAAGCACAGAGCCACTTGAGAGTACAAGATTTCAGGGCAACTACACCATGCCTTGCCCTTTATAAATTTGATACCACCCTGAGGCTTCACGTTCTTGCTTTAACCCAGATAATATGAGAGGCAATGGTAACCCCTAGACTTTGCTAACAGACATCAAGGGGCCTGTTCTTTCAAGGCACCCCTCTCGGTGGTCTACTTCTTAGTCTGCACCCTTGAAACCACAAGGAGAGCTTTGGTAGCGAAGCAAGCGTTAACAAGCGTTGGTATGTCTGAATTGGCCTGAGACATCTTATAGAGACTGTTTCCTGACTTCTGTAGACCCTGTTGGCACGTGTAACTCTGCTCCAGACAGTTTCACATTAGAAGATACTCACTCAAATGTCTGTGACATGAATGATGCTGCCTCATCAACTTGGACTTCTAAAAACATCAACTGTGGGGAGCCTGGGTGGCTCCGATGGTTAAGTGTCTGTCTTCGGCTCAGGTCATGATCCAAGGGTCCTGGGATCGAGCCCCGCATGGGGCTCTTTGCTCAGCTGGGAGCCTGCTTCTCCCTCTCCCTCTGCCTGCAGCTCCCCCTTCTTCTGTGCTCTCTCTCTGTCAAATAAGTAAATAAAATCTTTAAAAAAATAAAAACATCAGCTATGCTCCATCACGAAATGTCTTTGAAAGGCTTCATGTCAAACTGCACATATAAGGCAATTTTATTTTTTTTTAATTTTTTATCGTTATGTTAATCACCATACATTATATCATTTGTTTTTGATGTAGTGTTCCATGATTCATTGTTTGTTCATAACACCCAGTGCTCCACGCAGAATGCGCCCTCTTTAATACCCATCACCAGGCTGACCCATCCCCCCACCCTCCTCCCCTCTAGAACCCTCAGTTTGTTTTTCAGAGTCCATCATCTCTCATGATTCGTCTCCCCCTCCGATTTTCTCCCCTTCATTCTTCCCCTCCTGCTATCTTCTTCTTTTTCTTTTTTCTTAACATATGTTGCATTATTTGTTTCAGAAGTACAGATCTGTGATTCAATTCACAGCACTCACCATAGCACATACCCTACCCAATGTCTATCACCCAGCCACCCCATCCCTCCCACCCCCCACCACTCTAGCAACCTTCAGTTTGTTCCCTGAGATTAAGAATTCCTCATATCAGTGAGGTCATATGATACATGTCTTTCTCTGATTGACTTATTTCACTCAGCATAACACCCTCCCGTTCCATCCATGTCGTTGCAAATGGCAAGATCTCATTCCTTTTGATGGCTGCAAAATATTCCATTGTGTATATATACCACATCTTCTTTATCCATTCATCTGTCGATGGACATCTTGGCTCTTTCCACAGTTTGGCTATTGTGGACATTGCTGCTATAAACATTGGGGTGCACGTACCCCTTCGGATCCCTACATTTGTATCTTTGTGGTAAATACCCAGTAGTGCAATTGCTGGAGCGTATGGTAGCTCTATATTCAACTGTTTGAGGAACCTCCATACTGTTTTCCAGAGTGGTTGCACCAGCTTGCATTCCCACCAACAGTGTAGGAGGGTTCTCCTCTCTCCGCATCCCCGCCAACATCTGTCGTTTCCTGACTTGTTAATTTTAGCCATTCTGACTGGTGTGAGGTGGTATCTCATTGAGGTTTTGATTTGGATTTCCCTGATGCTGAGCGATGTTGAGCACTTTTTCCTGTGTCTGTTGGCCATTTGGATGTCTTCTTTGGAAAAATGTCTGTTCATGTCTTCTGCCCATTTCTTGATTGGATTATTTGTTCTTTGGGTGTTGAGTTTGATAAGTTCTTTATAGATTTTGGATACTAGCCCTTTATCTGATCTGTCATTTGCAAATATATTCTCCCATTCTGTCGGTTGTCTTTTGGTTTTGTGGACTGTTTCTTTTGCTGTGCAAAAGCTTTTTATCTTGATGAAATCCCAATAGTTCATTTTTGCCCTTGCTTCCCTTGCCTTTGGCGATGTTTCTAGGAAGAAGTTGCTGCGGCTGAGGTCAAAGAGGTTGCTGCCTGTGTTCTCCTTTAGGATTTTAATGGACTCCTGTCTCACGTTTAGGTCTTTCAACCATTTGGAGTCTATTTTTGTGTGTGGTGTAAGGAAATGGTCCAGTTTCATTCTTCTGCATGTGGCTGTCCAATTTTCCCAACACCAGTTGTTGAAGAGACTGTCTTTTTTCCGTTGGACATTCTTTCCTGCTTTGTCCAAGATGAGTTGACCATAGAGTTGAGGGTCCATTTCTGGGCTCTCTATTCTGTTCCATTGATCTATGTGTCTGTTTTTGTGCCAGTACCATACTGTCTTGATGATGACAGCTTTGTAATAGAGCTGGAAGTCCAGAATTGTGATGCCGCCAGCTTTGCTTTGCTTTTTCAACATTCCTCTGGCTATTCGGGGTCTCTTCTGGTTCCATACAAGTTTTAGGATTATTTGTTCCATTTCTTTGAAAAAAGTGGATGGTATTTTAATAGGGATTGCATTAAATGTGTAGATTGCTCTAGGTAGCATTGACATCTTCACAATGTTGGTTCTTCCAATCCATGAGCATGGAACGTTTTTCCATTTCTTTGTGTCTTCTTCAATTTCTTTCATGAGTATTTTATACCTTTCTGAGTACAGATCCTTTGCCTCTTTGGTTAAATTTACTCCTAGGTATCTTATGGTTTTGGGTGCAATTGTAAATGGGATTGACTCCTTGATTTGTCTCTCTTCTGTCTCGTTGTTGGTATATGGAAATGCCACTGACTTCTGTGCATTGATTTTATATCCTGCCACTTGACTGAATTCCTGTATGAGTTCTAGCAGTTTTGGGGTGGAGTCTTTTGGGGTTACCACATACAGTATCATATCATCTGCAAAGATTGAGAGTTTGACTTCCTTTTTCCCGATTTAGATGCCTTTGATTTCTTTTTGTTGTCTGATTCCTGTGGCTAGGACTTCTAATATTATGTTGAATAGCAGTGGTGAGAGTGGACATCCCTGCCACGTTCCTGACCTTAGGGGAAAAGCTCTCAGCTTTTCCCAATTGAGAATGATATTCGCTGTAGGTTTTTCATAGATGGCTTTTATGATATTGAGGTATGTACCCTCTAACCCTATACTCTGAAGAGTTTTGATCAAGAAAGGATGCTGTACTTTGTCAAATGCTTTTTCTGCATCTATTGAGAGGATCATATGATTCTTGTTCTTTCTTTTGTTAATGTATTGTATCACGTTGATTGATTTGCGGATGTTGAACCATCCTTGCAGCCCAGGGATAAATCCCACTTGGTCATGGTGAATAATCCTTTTAATGTACTGTTGGATCCTATTGGCTAGTATTTTGGTGAGAATTTTTGCAGCCATGTTCATCAAGGATATTGGTCTGTAATTCTCCTGGTCTGTAATTCCTTCCTCCAGGAAGCCATCTGGCCCTGGGCTTTTGTTTCTTGGGAGATTTTTGATGACTGCTTCAATTTCCTTAGTGGTTATAGGTCTATTCAGGTTTTCTATTTCTTCCTGGTTCAGTTTTGGTAGTTGATACATCTCTAGGAATGCACCCATTTCTTCCAGGTTATCTAATTTGCTGGCATAGAGTTGCTCATAATATGTTCTTAAAATTGTTTGTATTTCTTTGGTGTTGGGTGTGATCTCTCCTCTTTCATTCATGATTTTGTTGATTTGGGTCATTTCTCTTTTCTTTTTGTTAAGTCTGGCCAGGGGTTTATCAATCTTTTAATTCTTTCAAAGAACCACCTCCTAGTTTTGTTGATCTGTTCTACTGTTCTTTTGGTTTCTATTTCATTGATTTCTGCTCTGATCTTTATTATTTCTCTTCCCCTGCTGGGGTTAGGCTTTATTTGCTGTTCTTTCTCTGGCTCCTTTAGGTGTAGGGTTAGGTTGTGTATTTGAGACCTTTCTTGTTTCTTGAGAAACGCTTGTATTGCTATATACTTTCCTCTCAGGACTGCCTTTGCTGTATCCCAAAGATTTTGAACAGTTGTGTTTTCATTTTCATTGGTTTCCATGAATTTTTTTAATTCTTTAATTTCCTGGTTGAACCATTCATTCTTTAGTAGGATGCTCTTTAGCCTCCATGTATTTGAGTTCTTTCCGACTTTCCTCTTGTGATTGAGTTCTAGTTTCAAAGCATTGTGGTCTGAAAATATGCAGGGAATAATCCCAATCTTTTGGTACTGGTTGAGACCTGATTTGTGACCTAGGATGTGATCTATTCTGGAGAATGTTCCATGGGTACTAGAGAAGAATGTGTATTCCGTTGCTTTGGGATGGAATGTTCTGAATATGTCTGTGAAGTCCATTTGGTCCAGTGTGTCATTTAAAGTCTTTATTTCCTTGTTGATCTTTTGCTTAGATGATCTGTCCTTTTCAGTCAGGGGGGTGTTAAAGTCCCCCACTATTATTGTATTGTTGTCAATGTGTTTCTTTGCTTTTGTTATTAATTGCCTTATAAAATTGGCTGCTCTCATGTTAGGGCATAGATATTTACAATTGTTAGATCTTCTTGTTGGATAGACCCTTTAAGTAGGATATAGTGTCCTTCTTCACCTCTTATTATAGTCTTTGTTTTAAAATCTAATTTGTCTGATATAAGGATTGCCACAGCAGCTTTCTTTTGGTGTCCATTAGCATGGTAAAAGGTTTTCCACCCCCTCACTTTCAATGTGGGGGTATCTTTGGGTCTAAAATGAGTCTCTTGCAGACAGCATATCGATGGGTCTTGTTTTTTAATCCAATCTGATAGCCTGTGTCTTTTGATTGGGGCATTGAGCCCATTTACATTCAGGGTAACTATTGAAAGGTATGAATTTAGTGCCATTGTATTGCCTGTAAGGTGACTGTGACTGTATATTGTCTGTGTTCCTTTCTGATCTATGCTGCTTTTAGGCTCCCTCTTTGCTTAGAGGACCCCTTTCAATATTTCTTGTAGGGCTGGTTTTGTGTCTGCAAATTCCTTTAGTTTTTGTTTGTCCTGGAAACTTTTTCTCTCCTACTATTTTCAATGATGGCCTAGCTGGATATAGTATTCTTGGCTGCATATTTTTCTCGTTTAGTGCTCTGAAGATATCATGCCAGTCCTTTCTGGCCTGCCAGGTCTCTGTGGATAGGTCTGTTGCCAGTCTAATGTTTCTACCATTGTAGGTTACATATCTCTTCTCCCGAGCTGCTTTCAGGATTTTCTCTTTGTCTCTGAGACTCATAAGTTTTACTATTAGATGTCGGGGTGTTGACCTATTTTTATTGATTTTGAGAGGGGTTCTCTGTGTCTCCTGGATTTTGATGCCTGTTTCCTTCCTCACATTAGGGAAGTTCTCTGCTACTATTTGCTCCAATATACCTTCTGCCCCTCTCTCTTCTTCTTGTGGGATCCCAATTATTCTAATGTTGTTTTGTCTTATCGTATCGCTTATCTCTCAAATTCTGCCCTCGTGATCCTGTAGTTATTTCTCTCTCTTTTTCTCAACCTCTTTATTTTCCATCATTTGGTCTTCTATATCACTGATTCTCTCTTCTGCCTCATTTATCCTAGCAGTTAGTGCCCCCATTTTTTATTGTACCTCATTAATAGCCTTTTTGATTTCGACTTGGTTAGAATTTAGTTCTTTTATTTCTCCAGAAAGGGTGTCTCTAATAACTTCCACGCTTTTTTCAAGCCCAGCTAGTATCTTTAAAATCATCATTCTGAACTCTAGGTCCGACATCGTACTAATATCCATATTGAGGAGGTCCCTGGCTGACAGTACTACCTCTTGTTCTTTTTGCTGAGGTGATTTTTTTTTCATCTTGTCATTTTGTCCAGAGGAGAATAGATGAATGAGAGAACAAAATGCTAACAGGTTAACAACGGCCCCACCAATTATACTCTATGCAAATCAGAAAAGACCTGAAACCAGGGGAAAAGAAAGGGAAAGAAAGAAAAAAGAAAGAGAAAAAAAAAAACAAAAAGAAAAAGATAAAAACAAAAACAGAACAATACAAAAAAAACAGAATATGATCAAATATGATCAGGCTAGTGCATAGATCAGTGCCACACACTAGATTTTGGGCATATTTTGGTCTGTTAGAAAAAAGTGCCTCTTAAAATTTTAAAGGAAGAGAGACTTATATATGTACAAAATAAGGGCTGATACAATGAAGGGATGGAAGATGACTGTAAAGATGAAAATTATAAAATATTTTATAAAAGGAATTGACTAAGATAAGAAGTTGTTTGAAAAAAGAAAGAAGATTTAAAAATAAGAGGGAGAGAATGTGATCAGGCAGGAGACTAGAACAAAGCCATACACTAGTGATTTAGGGTATATTTTGATCTGTTAGAAGAAACTGTATCTCAAAATTTTAAAGAGAGAACAACTTATATATATATGCCAAAAATAAGGGTAACTACTATGAAGGGATAAAATATGACTCTAAAAATGAAAAATAAAAAATGTTTTTTTTTAAAAAAAGGGATTGATAAGATGTTGGTTGAAAAAGGGAAAAAGGAAAATTCAAAAAAAATGTTAAAAAAATTAACTTTGATGAACTAATGAATCATGGTAAAAAAAAAAGCCATGAATTCTATGTGCAGTATTCCCCTAGCGCTGGAGTTCTCCCGTTCTCCTTGATCAGTAAACTTGGTCTTGGCTTGCTGGCTGTTCGTGCTGATCTTCTGGGGGAGGGGCCTGTTGCCGTGGTTCCCAAATCTCTTTGCCGGAGGCAGAATTGCCCCACCCTTGTCAGTCCGGGCTAAGCAAGCTGCTCGGGTTTGCTCTCAGGAGCTTTTGTTCCCTGCAAGCTCTGGTACAGCTTTGGAGGACCAGGGTGAAAATGGTGGCCTCCCAATCTCCACCTGGAGGAGCTGAGAACTCGGGGCCCCACTCCTCAGTGCACCCCCAGAGAAAAGCAGTCATTCACTCCCGTCTCCCAGGTCTCCGGCCGCACTCCGTGCTCACCCGGCCTCTGACCGAGTGTTTCTATCTCTGGCACCTGGCCCGTGTGGAGTCTCCAAACCCAGCAGATCCCTGGCGTGCACTCCCGTGCCGCTCCTCCCAGGGGAGGAAGGGGAGTCTCCCCGGCTCTGCCACTTGTTGGGTCCCTGCTGGAGGAGCCGTGGCCTGACTGGGCCGCAGATCACAGTTTATGGCAACCCCATAAACTGAGAGCCCGCGCCTCGGCTCCATCTCTGCAGCCAGCTTCCCTGCTCCGATACCTGGGAGCTCTGCCGCACTCAGGCACCCCCGGTTTTTCTGTGACCCCGAGGTCCTGAGACCACACTGTCCCACAAGGGTTCCACCCCCAGCTTAGCCACTGGAGCAACATCCCTCAGCAGAGCCAGCTTCTAAAAGGTCCGATTTTGTGCTCCGCGGCTCTAGCACTTGCCAGAAGCGGCCGACGGAGGCCCCCTCCCCCGCCGTCTATCCTCCCGAACATCGCCTCGGATTCACTTCTCCGCACATCCTACCTTCCAGTAGGTGGTCGCTTCTCTGTTCAGAGAGTTGTTGCTACTCTCTTCTTCGATCTCCTGTTGAGTTCGTAGGTGTTCGGAATGGTTTGATCCCTATTCAGCTGAATTCCTGAGACCAGACGAAATCCAGGTCTCCTACTCCTCCGCCCCCTATAAGGCAACTTTAAAATGTATCCCTAAGGAGATCTCCAAAACCACAGTTGAGGTTGATGGAGCAACAAACGGCCATGTCTTCTCTAGGTTGCAGATTATATTTGGGAAATTAAAATCTTTTCATCTTCAACATGGCAAGTTGACCTGATACTTTATCTTGGGTGAGGTGTATGTGTTCTCTAAAGTGTGAGCTCATCAGCAGTTTTCTTTGTTTTCAAACCCTCGCTTTGTTTGTTAAGTAGCAAAGGTCCCAATCTTACTTAACCTATGTTTATCCCAGGAGTCAAACGGAGTGAATCATCGTGAGTCTATTTATATGAAGGGCCCAGGACATCTTGAAAAATAAATTTTTTAGAGAAAAAAGCATCAAGGCTCACAAGTTTCATTTAAGAACAATGAAAAAGTTTCTAAAGGAAAAAGGGGAATTGACATTGGGCTTCATGTTTGTCATATCTTTATTGTCTTCTCCCACACCACAGACAAGAATATAAGCTCCATGAGAGCAAGGACTTCACCTGTTTTATCCACTGATATGGATAAAACCTAGAACAGTGTGAGTACATGGCAGGTATTGAGTAAATATTTGTTGAATAATGAAATGAATTGCATTCCTATCCAGTCCTCACAGATTTCTCTGAACTGTAGCATGAGGAAGCTACAAAGAAGAAAAGAGTAGAACTGTTTAGCAAACTATCTGAAAGCAAAACACAGCCGCTGCACTGGTGATAGAAGTTTAAACGATGGCCAGAGACAGGGCTGCTGGCTTCGAAAGATACCCGCTTACACCAACTTCAATGCTCTTGGCTTCAGGCATGAGAGACATGCAGAATTAGTGGTTGGCATTGGAAGTCATGCCCTCACTGGCCACTGGCAGAAGATCTCCTGCTTTTAGTAGTGATGGGAACCATCACCCCCTGAGAAGCAGAGCCGAGAAGAGGAAAAAAATGGATTCCACAAGTAGCCAAGAAAAATGAGTTCATGACTCATGAAGCACCAAACTAAATCAGGCTCTAAGGTAGTTACTTTCCATCACCAGAGCCTGTCTTGAACTGCTTATTACACTTGAAAGTTGATTTGCACTGCCTATGACTACCCAACTTCCTTTTTTAAACAGGATTCTGATCTTGGTGATGAGATGTTTTGTAATGAGTACTGCTACCGTGGATGGGAAATAAGAAAGTTTCAACACCATTCCTTTATTGGGACATTACTTGGAGCTACCCCTGCCCTGCGACACGATTTCACAGGGTGTCAGGGACTCAAAAGGAGCCATAACGAATCACATGTTTTGACTTACAAGCACCCACGGACTTTCACACCCTTTCTCAGGTAGCACATGTAGTTTAACAAAGACTTTCTAGAAACATCTATTTGTTTAATTTGCTTAATTCCAAAGACAATTTGGGGAAAGGAATTAGAGGCCCTTCAGGAGTGGTGTATAGTTCGGTGATGAGCAGTTTGAGGAGGGACTCTCAGGGAGATGTTCAGTGTCTCTCACAGCAAACACAGCACACTGCTATAGGGACAGTCATGGGATCGTAATCACTAATATCTTTTAGCCATGGATAATTCCAGCTAGGACTTGAGAGAAACACATTCGCCTTCCTTCTTATTGGGAGTCTGTTAGACCCTCAGGTACAAGTCTTGGGCTAGGGCCAAATGGACAGGGTTCAGGACAAGAAGAGGAGCTGCCCGTGGACCTAGAGAAGCAACCCTAAGAAAGGCTGGCACTTGGCCTGGTGTCCCTTTTGTGAGCCATTTAACTTGCTTTTGGAGTTAGGAGGGCAGTCTGCAGAGTAAAAACAACGTGAAGAAGACAAGAAACAAGAAAACTGTGACACAGAAGCCAAAGGAAGGGTGTGTATTGAGAAAAAAATGATCAACAGTATAGAATGTGCTGAAAAGTCAAATAAGATGATGCCTTAAATTGCCAAGTAAATTTAGAGACATGAAGGTCCTGAGAAATAGGGAGAGAACAAACCAGGCCTGGCAGAAATTTGTGGTCTCCCAATACCCATTCTCCCCTTACTCTTTGGTAATAAAATTTTTAGTTGGAACACAAGAGGCCCAGAATAAAAACCCCATTTCTGAGAGTTCCTTGCAGCTGGCTGTGACTGTGTGATTGATCTAAGTCACTAAGATATAAGGGGAGGTATCTTGCCAGCTACCAGGAATGTTCCTTATAAGCTGGCTGCCGTATGCCTTTGCCATGCCTTTCTCCTTCCTGCACCCTGTTTTCTGAAACGTGCTTCTAATTTTGCAAAGTCGAGCTCAGCTCATGAGGGCCAGGGCCTGTTTGGGGACGGTAGATCAGAAGCCTGAAAACAGCCTTAAATTCTAGGGACCTCGTGAAGCAGATCTGCTTCACCAGCCTTGGATCACCTACCTCCAGACTTCCGTGATAGAGGAAAATAAAAGTCCATCTTATTTAAGCTATCGTTATAACCATATCTAATCCTAGCTGAAGTCATGGTCTGGCATCTCATACACATCATGGCCAAAGCATGACCCTTGACCTCTCTCCCCCAAAGTTTGCTCCTCACACATTCTGCCCCATTTCAATTAATGACCCTCCCATAAACAAAAATTAAGCATCACCCTTGATTTCTCTCATAACCTAGTTTAATCCATCAGGAAGTCCTGTCAGATGAATCATGGAACACTACATCAAAAACTAATGATGTAATGTATGGTGACTAACATAACATAATAAAATTAAATTTAAAAAAAGAAAAAGAAGAAAAAAGGAAATCCTGTCAGCAGTACCATCAGTGAGCGCCATGACTGCAACTAGTTCTCTCTCTCCACCCCTACCTCTCCAAACAGGTTGCTAGAATTTCCCTCCCAGTTCACTGCCATAACATCCTCTCTAGTCTTTATGCTTCTATCTTTCCCGCCATAATCCGTTCTCTATGAAAAGATTTGAAAAGATCTTTTTAAAAATGTAAATCAGTCCATAAGTGAATTCTCCTCAAACGTATCCCATTGATGTGGGAAACAAAAGCAAAAGAAAAAATTAAATCTCCTTACTACTTACAGCCCATGGACAACTCCTTGAAACAGGCAGAGTGACATTCCTGTAGGAACTCAGCTGCCTCGTTGTTAGTGCTTTGCTCAGGGCAAAAGGCAATTTTAGCTTAACATTATCCCAATCCTCCAGGATCCAGTAAGTCTACTTTAGCATATAAAAATTTCTTTGGAAACTTCCTTTATCTCTACCCCCTAAGATATATGTTAGCAGTTATCCTCCAAGCATATGGCCCACTGATATACATCTGAAGGGTCTCATGACTAAGTTTTTATTGGACAGTAATAAATGACCTTTTCTTTTTTTTAATTAAAAAATTTTTTTTAATTTTATTATGTTATGTTAGTCACCATACAATACATCATTAGTTTTTGATGTGGTGATCCACGATCCATTGTTTTCGTATAACACCCAGTGCTCCATGCAGTACGTGCCCTCCTTAATACCCATCACCAGGCTAACCCATCCCCTCACCCCCTCCCCTCTAGAACCCTCAGTTTCTTTCTCGGGGTCCATAGTCTCTCATGGTTGGTCTCTCCCTCCAATTCCCCCCCTTCATTTTTCCCTTCCTTCTCCTAATGTCCTCCATACTATTCCTTATGTTCCACAAATAAGTGAAACCATATGATAATTGACTTTCTCTGCTTCACTTTTTTCACTTAGCATAATCTCCTCCAGTCCCGTCCATGTTGATGCAAAAGTTGGGTATTCATCCTTTCTGATGGCTGAGTAATATTCCATTGTATATATGGACCACATCTTCTTTATCCATTCATCTGTTGAAGGGCATCTCGGCTCTTTCCACGGTTTGGCTATTGTGGGCATTGCTGCTATGAACATTGGGGTGCATGCGGCCCTTCTTTTCACTACATCTGTGTCTTTGGGGTAAATACCCAGCAGTGCAATTGCTGGGTCATAGGGCAGCTCTATTTTTAAATTTTTGAGGAACATCCACACTGTTTTCCAAAGTGGCTGTACCAACTTGCATTCCCACCAACAGTGTAAGAGGGTTCCCCTTTCTCCACAACCTCTCCAACATTTGTTGTTTCTTTCCCTGTCAATTTTGGCCATTCTAACTGGGGTAAGGTGGTATCTCAATGTGGTTTTGATTTGAATTTCCCTGATGGCTACTGATGATGAACATTTTTTCATGTGTCTGTTAGCTATTTGTCTTCTTCAGAGAAGTGTCTTTTCATATCTTCTGCCCACTTTTTGACTTGATTATTTGTTTTTTGGGTGTTGAGTTTGAGAAGTTCTTTATAGATCTTGGATACCGGCCCTTTATCTGTAGTGTCATTTGCAAATATCTTCTCCCATTCTGTGGGTTGCCTCTTTGTTTTGTTGACTGTTTCCTTCGCTGTGCAGAAGCTTTTTACCTTGATGAAGTCCCAAAAGTTCATTTTTGCTTTTGTTTCACTAGCTTTTGGAGATGTATCTTGAAAGAAGTTGCTGTGGGCAGTGTCAAAGAGGTTACTGCCTATGTTCTCCTCTAGGATTTTGATGGATTCCTGTCTCACACTGAGGTCTTTCATCCACTTTGAGTTTATCTTTGTGAATGGTGTTAGAGAATGGTCGAGTTTCATTCTTCTGCACGTGGCCATCCAATTTTCCCAGCACCATTTATTGAAGAGACTGTCTTTTTTCCATTGCATGTTTTTTCCTGCTTTGTCAAAGATTATTTGGCCATAGAGTTGAGGGTCCATATCTGGGTTCTCTATCTGTTCCATGGGTCTATGTGTCTGTTTTTGTGCCAGTACCATGCTGTCTTGGTGATCACAGCTTTGTAATATAGCTTGAAATTGGGCAATGTGATGCCCCCAGCTTTGTTTTTCTTTTTCAACATTTCCTTGGTGATTCGGGGTCTTTTCTGATTCCATACAAATTTTAGGATTGTTTGTTCCAGCACTTTGAAAAATGTCATTGGAATTTTGATCGGGATGGCACTGAAGGTATAGATTGCTCTGGGCAGCATAGACATTTTAACAATGTTTATTCTTCTGATCCATGAGCATGGAATGTTTTTCCATCTTTTTGTGTCTTCTTCAACTTCTTTCATGAGTGTTCTGTAGTTCCTAGAGTATAGATCCTTTACCTCTTTGGTTAGGTTTATTCTGAGGTATCTTATGGT
The DNA here is from genome assembly GCF_003265705.2 of Callorhinus ursinus. Taxonomy (NCBI): domain Eukaryota; kingdom Metazoa; phylum Chordata; class Mammalia; order Carnivora; family Otariidae; genus Callorhinus; species Callorhinus ursinus. The sequence goes on along the minus strand of NW_027397066.1, from coordinate 90,606,384 downwards.
TTTTGGTGCTATTGTAAATGGAATCATTTCTCTAATTTCTCTTTCTACAGTTGCGTTGTTAGTGTATAAGAAAGCAACCGATTTCTGTGCATTGATTTTGTATCCTGCCACATTACTGAATTGCTGTATGAGTTCTAGTAATTTGGGGGTGGAGTCTTTTGGGTTTTCCACATAAAGTATCATGTCGTCTGCGAAAAGAGAGTGTGTGACTTCTTTTTTGCCAATTTGAATACCTTTTATTTCTTTTTGTTGTCTGACTGCTGTTGCTAGGACTTCTAGCACTATGTTGAACAATAGTGGCGAGAGTGGGCATCCTTGACGTATTCCTGATCTTAAGGGAAAGGCTCTCAGCCTTTCCCCATTGGGGATGATATTCGCTGTGGGTTTTTCATAGATGGATTTTATGAACTTGAGGAATGTTCCCTCTATCCCTATACTCTGAAGAGTTTTAATCAGGAAAGGATGTTGTATTTTGTCAAATGCTTTTTCTGCATCAATTGAGAGGACCATATGGATCTTCTCTCTCCTCTTATTAATGTGTTCTATCACACTGATTGATTTGCGAATGTTGAACCACCCTTGCATCCCGGGGATAAACCCCACTTGGTCGTGGTGGATGATCCTTTTAATGTATTGTTGGATCTTATTAGCCAGGATTTTGTTGAGGATTTTGGAATCCATATTCATCAGGGATATCGGTCTGAAATTCTCCTTTTTGATGGGGTCTTTGCCTGGTTTGGGGATTAAGGTAATGCTGGCCTCATTGAGTTTGGAAGTTTTCCTTCTGTTTCTATTTTTTGAAACAGCTTCAGTAGAATAGGTATGATTTCTTCTTTGAATGTTTGGTAGAATTCCCCAGGGAATCCATCAGGCCCTGGTCTCTTGTTTTTTGGGAGGTTTTTGATCACTGCTTCAATCTCATTACTGGTTATTGGCCTATTCAGGTTGTCAATTTCTTCCTGTTTCAGTCTTAGCAGCTTATAGGTTTCCAGGAAGGCATCCATTTCATCCAGATTGCTCAGTTTATTGGCATATAGTTGTTGATAATAATTTCCAATAATTGTTTCTATTTCCTTGGTGTTAGTCATGATCTCTCCCCTTTCATAATTTTATTAATTTGGGTCCTTTCTCTTTTCTTTTGGATAAGTCTGGCCAGTGGTTTATCGATCTTATTAATTCTTTCAAAGAACCAACTTCTAGTTTCGTTGATCTGATCTACTGTGTTTTTGGTTTCTAATTCATTGATTTCTGCTCTAATTTTAATTATTTCTTTTCTAATGCGTGGCTTAGGCATCGTTTGTTGCTTTTTCTCTAGTTCTTTAAGGTGTAGGGTTTGTTGGTGAATTCGGGATTTTTCTATTTTTTTGAGTGAGGCTTGGATGGCTATGTATTTCCCCCTTAGGACCACCTTTGCAGTATCCCATAGGTTTTGGAACGATGTGTTTTCGTTCTCATTGATTTCCATGAATTGTTTAAGTTCTTCTTTGATTTCCTGGTTGACCCAAACATTCTTGAGCAGAGTGGTCTTTGGCTTCCAAGTGTTTGAATTTCTGCCACACTTTTTCTTGTGATTAGGTTCCAGTTTTAAAGCACTGTGGTCTGAGAATATGCAGGGAATAATCTCAATCTTTTGGTATCAGTTGAGACCTGATTTGTGACCCAGTATGTGGTCTATTCTGGAGAAAGTTCCATGTGTGCTCGAGAAGAATGAGTATTCTGTTGTTTTAGGGTGGAATGTTCTGTAAATATCTATGAGGTCCATCTGGTCCAAGGTATCATTCAAAGCTCTTGTTTCCCTGTTGATTTTCTGCTTAGATGATCTGTCCATTGCTGAGAGTGGAGTATTAAGGTCTCCTACAATTAACGTATTGTTCTCAATATGACTCTTTATTTTGGTTAACAATTGGCTTATGTAGATGGCCGCTCCCATGTTGGGGGCATAAATATTTACAATTGTTAGCATCTTCTTGTTGGATAGACCCATTAAGAATGATATAGTGTCCTTCTGTGTCTCTAATTACAGACTTTAGTTTAAAATCTAATTTGTCTGATATAAGAATTGCTACCCCAGCTTTCTTTTGAGGTCCGCTGGCATGGAAGATGGATCGCCATCCCATCACTTTCAGTCTGGATGTATCTTTAGGTTCAGAATGAGTCTCTTGTAGGCAGCATATGGTTGGGTCCTGTCTTTTTATCCAATCTGCAACCCTGTGCCATTTTATGGGAGCATTTAGGCCATTCACATTGAAAGTGATTATTGAAAGATATGAATTAATTGTCATCATGTTACCTGTTGAAGTCATTGTTTTTATAGCTTGTCCCTGGAAATTTCTGTTGTATATCACTCTTGGGGTCTTTCTCCTTTTATAGAACCCCCCTTAATATTTCTTGCAGGGCCGGCTTAGTGGTCACATATTCTTTCAGTTTCTGCTGGTTGTGGAAGCTCTGTATCTCTCCATCCATTCTAAATGAAAGCCTTGCCAGATAAAGTATTCTTGGCTGCATGTTCTTCTCATTTAGTACTCTGAATATGTCTTGTCAGGCCTTTCTGGTTTGCCAGGTCTCTGTGGATAGGTCTGACGTTATTCTGATATTCCTCCCTCTGTACGTAAGGAATATCTTCCCCCAACTGCCCTTAAGATGGTTTCCTTGGTTCTAAGATTTGTCAGTTTTACTATTACATGCCAGTGTGTTGGCCTGTTTTCCTTGATCTTGGGAGGGGTCTTCTCTGCCTCTAGGACATGAATGTTTCTTTCATTCCCCAGATTAGGGAAGTTCTCAGCTACGATTTGCTCAAGTACATCTTCTAGTCCTCTCTCTCCACCACCTCCAGGATTCCAATTATTCTGACATTGGAACGCTTCATGGTGTCACTTATTTCTCTGATTCTATTTTCATGGATTCTGAGTTGTTTTTCCCTGGCCTCCTCTTTTCCCTTTTTATCTATTATATTGTCTCCAGGTCACTTATTCGTTCTTCTGCCTCAGTTACCCTAGCTGTTAGATTATCTAGATTGGATTGGATCTCATGGATAGCATTTTTAAGTTCTGCCAATTCAGCTTTCATTTCTGCCCTTAGAGACTCTATGTTGCCATTAATTGATTTCTCCATTCTAGCCATTGTCTTCACAATTGCTAGCCTGAATTCCATCTCCAACATCTTGGTTATATCTGCAGCCGTTTGTAAATCTGCAGCACAAGTCATAATCTCTGAGTCTTTTCTATTTTGGGGGATCCTCCTCCTAGTCATTCTGTTGATGGGTGTTTGAGGGAATGTATAGAGTCCAAATTATTGACCAGAACCCAAGCAAGATGCACCTGTTTTCTTGGGACCTTAAGGTTGCTGGCCTCTTGTTTTCCCAGTCTGTCTTCTGGGGAAGGGGCCTGCTGTGCTGTTACTCAGGCAACCATGTTTGGACGGAGTTGCCCTGCCCCCTGTGGCGGGGGATGGGCTCAGCGGGAATCAGTTTTGGGGGCTTTTGTTCTCCGGCTGCTTTCCCTGGCAGCTTTCCACGTCTCTTCCGCGAGTCAGAGCAGAAGAGACCGTTTCCAACCCTCCGCCTCAGAGCAGAGAGACCACAGTCTGTTCTTCAGTGAGCTCTCCAGGCCACACCATCTCCGTTTCTGTCCGTGCTGCTATAAACTGCAGCGGCCTGGGTTGTGCGCCCCTCCGCTGCACCCCCAGTCCTCACCTCCAGGTGGGAGCATGTCTCTGCCCTTTGTGCTTCTAAAACCGCCAGCCGCCCCCAGATCGCATGCGCGACCCCGCCGCTCCGGGTTTCCGCCCGGAGGGCTGCCCTAAAGTCCTTTCCCCGCCGCTACCGGCCTGCGAGTCTGTGCCCCGTCCCCAGCGCAGGAGGCTGTCGCTCACCGGCGGTGTAGGATCCCCATGACCAGGCACCCTCCCGCTGCCGTTTATCCTCTGATATCTGCCTACAGAATCATGGCTCCCCACTTCATACCTCGAAACCAACCACCTGTGACATTCTGTTTGTAGAGATCCAGATCTTACATCTCAGGCTGGTTTCGTGGGTGCTCAGAGTGGTCTGGTAGATATCCAGCTCAATTCCGGGGACCAGTTGGAATAGGGTCCCCTACTCCTCAGCCATCTTTCCTTCCCCCCCAAATGACCTTCTCTAACAATAGCTAGCCCCCTCAAGGTCCTGGAAACCTTGCTTCCATAGTGCCCTAGAGACTTACACTATCCCTAACCCCTCCCAACTTGAAAGTATGTAATGGGCTGCTCCTCAGGACCCCATTGCAGCCCTTTCTGCCCACGGCTCCTGTCCCCGTACTTTAGTAAAATCACCTTTTTGCACCAAAGACGTCTTAAGATTTCTTTCTTGGCCGTCGGCTCCAAACCCCAACATTTCTACATCACCATGGCTTTCCTTCATACTTTGAACAAAATTTTAAGTCTTTGCCATGATCTGTGTGGACTTACACAATACGCTTTCTGACTACCAATTCCATCTCCTACTGACACATGCCATTCAGGTTCCATTAGCCTTCCTCTTGTTCCCTGAATATCCTACCTCCTAATGATGTACACTCACTTGTAAACCAAGTGCCGTGGGTTTTTGAAAAGCAGTTATTACATGTTGGTCGCTGTCTTTGTTGTGTCCTTCTCTGTCAGCAGAAGCCTCACCGTTTATCCCCAGCAGCTCTCCTGCTCCTGCCTCAGCTGCCTTTGCCAGCAAGCTCCTAGCACCGCATGAGGAAGGATTGTTAAGAACTAATAACAAGAGGTGATATTCGTGGAATGCTTACTTTGCACCAGAGAAGTTTCCATATATTACCTCTTTTGTTAAGTAGAGAATATCATCATTTCCATTTTCCTGATGAGGAAACTAAGAATTAAACAGGGTAGGTGCCCTGGACAAAATCAAGAGCTAGTGAGAGGTGGTGTCAACCCAAGTGTGTGTCCCCCTTGAACATCAGTATTATGTTCACATGCCAGTGAGAATGAAAGTCAAGACAAGAGAAACGACAGCATCTAGGGATTCAAGTCCTGAGAAGAGCAATCAGAGGCCAAATTTCTCATGGGAATGAATTTCTATTTCCTGGAAACCACAGTGAAAGTGGCAATACTGAGTAGAAAACTTCAGGGGAACCTATTTCCCTGTCTCACCTGAACGGTCACCAGTTTAAACTTGTTTAATTTGTCTTACTTACCAAGCTCTAAAAGGACTGCCCTGCTCCAGTTGAGCAATAAGACCAGATAAAGTGCCTTTTAAGTGCATTATCCAGCCAGGGCACTAAACTATTTGACTAAGATTTAAATTGAAACAAAGCATCAGTATAGGAAAATTATGTTCTGCAGAAGTAATTTGTTGTTTCAACATTATACCATCTAGTTACAAAAAGGATTCGTGGGAATTTATCTAGTAAAGATACCTATACATCTATCTCTCTGTATATTACTCTTGGTTCTAACTCTTCTGGAGAACCTACTACAGCACCTAACCCAGCATCAGACATAATCATAGGCATCGGAGTCCTAAGCATTCCAGATCGTTTGAGATTATCTTCAGCAAAACCAGCTTCGTTTACACTTAATTTGCCATGTTAGGCTTCAAAACAGACAAACAACTTTTTAAAAAAATGTTTTGCTTTTGATTTGTAAAAATCACAGTGAACCCTGGCACCTGCAATAATAGCTTATAAGTAGTACACATGCAGAAAATATTTGTTCAATATTTATTAAAGACTCCACAAGTTAAGGCATCTATTGTTACCTAATGGCACCATATCCTAATTGCTAAGAAGGGAATGAGTCCTTGAGAGCTTACTCTGAAAATCTAGAGTTAAAGGAATGGCCAAAATACTGTGTGATGCAGAGAACTAGTGGAACTGGGGACATTAGAGATCCAGAGGATGGTCATAGTTTTTTATTCTTCCTGGAAAATCATTTTCTTCCAAAAAATCAATTTTTCAAAGTACAATGCAATGCAAAGAACAACACTTCTTCCTTCATGGCATTCCTAATTGCGGTTAACATAGCCGAGATAGAGTGGTTCCTATAAACTAATAAATACTAGTGCAAGGACACAAACTACTGAACCAGTGCACGCTGGTTGATTTAAGGCTTACGCATCCTTGTGTGACCCACATAGGCCATTATCTCCTGCAGAGGTAGAGCTGAATGAGTAGGAATTGATTATAGGATTCCAAATAATGCCAGCTTTTTAGAATTCTAAGAAGTTATTGAAGAAACGACTGATGTTTTGGTGGAACCAGAGGCCAAAGGACAGGTCTTGTTTAAAAAATAAATAAATAAAAAAAGTTCTCTCAGAGGAGGAAACGCTAGAAATCTCTTAAGGACCAGGAAATTTCATTTGATATCTATTACTAGGCAAAATCCAAATAAGCAGACACTGTCCTGGACAATGTCCCAGACATTGCCAATCTCCCTGGTTTCCTGGCTAGAAGTTTCGCATGCTACTCTTGGGGAAACAGCTTTGTCACTTACTTAGACATTTACTCAGGGAGTTGCAAGAAGTTGGGGGCTCTATTTCCAAATGATAAAAATACAAAAGGGCAATTCACACCTCATTTTAATATTTTTAAAATGCTTTCTTTTTCTGTTTCCTTTGCCACTGCAGAAATTACTCCCAGAATGTTCACTAACCAACCAGGGGAGATCAAAAGTATACCACTGGTCTTCCTCTTTCAGCCATTATGGACGAATTGCTACTGTGCTTGCCGCATACAGGTTTTTTTTGGGTTTTTTTGTTTTGGTTTTGGGTTTGTTTTTTTTTTCAATTTTAGAACTGGAGAAAATATAAGAAATGACTGCTTTTAGACACTGGCAGCACAAAACCGTGTTTCCTAAAAGAGGCGATGCAAATATGATGAGCCTTATGATAAACCCCCAGGTTTCTGTCTGGAGGGGCTTTCCAAGCTGAAGCACAGGGAGGTACAAGAGCTGAGCTGGCACTCCAGGGGGTTCAAAGGCCAAGTAAGCGCCCACCTTCCAAGAGCAGTAGCTCCCACATCCGGCCCTTGTTCTGCATTTCCAATCTCATGGCCTTGAGGCCCTTACACTTTCTGAATTACAGATATCTCTCCCTAATTCACCTTCTTCCTTTCAGTTTTTCACCTAAAAATCCATCCTTAAATGTATGTCACGTAGATTTTTTTAATATAAATTGAGTTTCAATTCTTCCAATTAAAATTATTCCTCTGCCTTTGAGATAAATTGACAATATTAGCACAGAACATAAAATTGTAGTGATATAGCTTCTAGGAATTGCTGCCCCACCTATCCGCTCTGCTTCACTTTTTCACCTCGTTTTTTTTGACACTTCATTCTTACTGGTAGTTGCCTAAATAGGGCATGCCTGTGGCCGGCCTCGTGGCACTCAAGGACTATGAAACGTTACTTGGGACCTCGAGCTTACAGGGGCCCAGCACTTGATTTAAGGCTCTGCTGTCAACATCTTGAAATTCTCAATATTTTAACAAGCTGCCCCAAATTTGTGTTTTTCACTGCAGCCCACAAATTATGTAGCCAGTCCTTTCTAGCTTTATATATGCTGTTCTATTTGATTTGAATTCACATGCACATGCATGCATGCGCACACACCCCACTAACACTATGGTAGGCACAGTGGAAAATGGTGCTATAGAGTTTGGGTGAAATACAAAGAACACTGGGGCATCTGGTTTTGAGTTTCAGTTCTGTCAGATTTTACTTCTTAACCACTCTTAATTTGTTTCATTATCTGTATGGATTTAAAATATCTTTTCTGCTTACCTTGCAGGGTTATTGAAAGGATTGGCTGAGATAATATGAAAGTGTTTAAACAGTAAAATACAGATAAGGATTTTAATTATAGCACCACATCTTAATTGGCTTACTTGCTTTACTTAATACCAACTAATCCCCATTTCCAGAAGGAAGTATTAGGTATGTCAGAACTTACATTTTAGACTTCAATAGAAGCTAGGAGTGCCTCAATAACAAGCTTGTGAAGTCCTTATTCAAGAATTGCATGGGTTTAGGGGCACCTGGGTGGCTCAGTTGGTTAAACATCTGCCTTCTGCTCAGGTCATGATCTCAAGGTCCTGGGATCAAGCCCCGCATTGGGCTCCCTGCTCCGCGGGGAATCTGCTTCTCCTTCTGACTCTGCTTCTGTGCTCTCTCTCTCTCTCTCAAATAAATAAATAAAATCCTTAAAAAAAAAGAATTGCATAGGTTTAGAAAAAAATGTTTATGATATACTTACACAGATAAGAACATCCTGGGCATTGTATAAAGGCAAAAATATAGGTCAAGTAGAGAAGAAATTATGACATACTGTGCAACTGAAAGAACTATTAATTTGCTATTTTGGAGAGGATACCAGTTCTTCTGAAATGGACACACTCAAATATCCCTGGTAGAAATAGATAAAATGTAAACCCATACAATAGTATACTATTCAGCAATAAAATGAAAGGAGCTGATATATGCTACAACACAATGAACCTAAAAAACAGATGCACTCTTCTCTCATAAATGGACAAATCCACCAGGTAGAAAATCAGTAAAGACGGGGTTGAACTCAACACACCATCAATCAACTGAATATTATTGGCATCTATAGACTACTTGATCCAACAAGAGCAGAATACACATTCTTCTAAACTTCACATGAAATATGCACTAAGATAGACCACATTCTGGGCCAAAAAGCACACCTTATCAAATTTAAAAGAATAGAAATTATACAGTGTCTGCTCTCAGATCACAATGTAATTAAACCAGAAATCAATAACAAAAAAGATAACCGGAAAACCCAAAAATCATGGAGATTAAAAAATATACATCTAAATAATATACGGATCAAGGAAGAAACATCAAAATAAATTTTTAAATATTTTGAACTAAATGAAAATAAAAACACAACAAATTTTGTGGGATGTGGTGAAGGCAATGCTTAGAGGGAAATTTATAGCATTGAATGTATATATTTAGAAAAGATGAAGCTTTAAATCAACCATGTAAGTTTCCACATTAGGAAAACAGAAAAAGAAGAGTAAAATAAATCCAAATTAAGCAGAAGAAAAAAAATAAGAATTAGAGTAGAAATCAATGAAATTCAAAACAGGAAATCAATAGGGAAAATCAATGAAACCAAAAACTGGTTCTTCGAAAAGATCAATAAAACAGATAAGCCTCTAGCCAGGCTAACTAAGGAAAAAAAGAGAGAGAGAGAACACAGATTAGTGTCAGAAATGAAAGAGGGGATGAGGTGCCTGGGTGGCTCAGTCAGTTAAGCACCGATTCTTGATTTAGGCTCAGGTCATGGTCTCCTGGGTGGTGAGATGGAGCCCTACTTTGGGCTCTACACTCAGCAGGGAGTCTGCTTGCAGATTCTCTCCTGCCCTCCCCCCTCTGTTTCTCTTAAATAAATAAATCTTTGGGAGAAAAAAAGAAATGAAAGAGGGGAAATTTAAAAGATAATAAAAGGATAACTATAAACAACACTATGCCTGCAAATGTGATAACCTAGATGAAATAGACCAATGCCTTGAAAAGCATAATTTGCCAAAACTCACACACAAAAAAACAGAAAATCTGAATAGATCTACGTCCATTAAAGAAAATGAATCAGTGTAAATAATAACCTTCCCAAATAGAAAGCACCTGGCCCAGATAGGCTCATCATGTAAGGAAGAAATTATACCAATTTTCTACAATCTCTTTCAGAGTTTAGACAAAGAGAGAATACCTCCTAATTTATTATATGAGGCCAGCAACTCTAATGCCAAAACCCAAAATAGACATTACAACAAAACTACAAAATATGATTTCCTGTGAACATAAACCACAAAAATCAACAAAATATTAGCAAATTGAGTCCAACAACTTATAAACCAAATTATACACCATGACCAAGTGGGATTTATCCCAGGTATGCAAGGCTGTGTCAACATTCAAAAATCAATTAATGTCATCTACCACATTATAGACTGAAAAAGAAAAATCACATGATCATATCAAAGAGAAGCAGAAAAAGCATTTGACAAAATTCAACACCAATTCATGATTAAAAAAAAATAACTGTCAACTAGAAATAGAGGAGAACCTTCTGAACTTTATAAAGAATATCTACAAAAACCCTACAGCTAACATCATACCTCATGGTGCAAAACTCTCAGCTTTCCCACTAGGATCAGGTACAAGGCAAAGACGTCCCCTCTAACCACTGCTTTTCAACATCACACTGGTAGACTTAGTTAATGCAATAAGACAAGAAAAGGAATCAAATGGTAAACGGAATGTGAAGGAGGACATAAAACTGTCTTTGTTGGCAGATGATATGATTGTCTAGGTAGAAAATCTAAAAGAATTAAAAAAAAAAAAAACACTCCTGGAACTAATAAGCAATTATGGCAAGGTTGCAGGATAGAGGCTAATAAACAAGAGTCAATTGCTTTCCTATACACCAGCATTGAACAAGTGGAATTTGAAATTAAAACCACAATACCATTTACATTGCCACCCCAAAAATGAAATACTTGGGTATAAATCTAACAAAATAATACAAGATCTATATAAAAAAAAACTACAAAACTATGATGAACAAAATCAAAGAACTAAATAAATGGAGAGATAATCCATGTTCATGGATAGGACAATTCAAGATTGTCACCATGTTAGTTTTCCCCAACTTGATCTATAGATTCAATGCAATCTCAATCAAAATTCCAGCACATTATTTTGTGGATATTGAGAAACTGCTTATTAAGTTCATATAGAGAGTCAAAGACCCAGAATAGCCAACACAATATTGAAGAAGAAGAACAAAGTAGAAAGGTTAACAGTACTAACTTCAAGACTTACTATAAAGGGGCACCTGGGTGACTGAGTTGGTTGAGCATCCCATTCCTGATTTCAGCTCAGGTCATGATCTCAGGGTCCTGGGATTGAGCCCCCCATCTGGCTCCCCACTCAGTGGGGAGTCTGATTGGAGAGTTTCTCTCACTCTCTTCCTCTGCCCCAACCCCACTTTGGTGGGCTCTCTCTGTCTCTCTTTCAAATAAATAAAGAAATCTTAAAAAAAAAAAAAAAGACTTACTATAAAGCTACAATCATCAAGACAGTGTGATATTGGTGAAAAAATATACAAAAAAATCAATGGAACAGAATAGAGAGCCCAGAATAAAACCACACAAATATAGTCGACTGATCACGACAAAGGAACAAAGGCAATACAATGGAGCAATGATAGTCTCTTCCACAAATGGTGCTGGAAAAACTAAATAACCACATGTTTAAAAAAAAAGAAGAAGAAGAAAGAAAGAGAAAGAGAATCTAGACACAGACCTTACCACCCTTCGCAAAAATTAACTCAAAATGAATCATAGACCTAATGTAAAATGCGAAACTTAAAACTCCTAGAAGGTAACATAGGACAAAACCCAGATGACCTTGTATATGGAGAGATGACTTTCTAAATACAACGCCAAAGACATGATCCATGAAAGAAATAATTGACAAGCTGGCCTTCGTTAAAATGAAAAAACTCTGTTCTATAAAAGATAATGCCAACAGAATAAGACAAGCCAGAGACTGAGAGAAAATATTTGCAAAATATATATCAGATAAAGGGCTGTCACCCAAAATATACAAAGAACTCTTAAAACTCAACTCTAAGAAAACAAACAACCCAATTAAAAAATGGTCCAAAGACATTAACAGACACCTCACCAAAGAAATTGTATATAGATGGCAAATAAGCACATGAAAAGATGCTCCACATTCTATATCACAGGGAAATGCAAAATAAAACAATAATTATATGCTACTACATATTTATTAGGATGGCCAAAATCCAGTACACTGACAACCCCAAGTGCTGAAGAGAATGCAGAGCAACAAGAGGTAACATTCATTGTTAGTGGGTGTGCAAAATTTTGCAGCCACTTTAAATGACAGTTTGGCGGTTTCTTACAAAATTAAATAAACATACTCTTACCATAAGACCCAGCAATCATGTATTTACTTGTATTTACTTGGCATTTACTTACCCAAAGGAGTTGAAAGAAAACTTATGTCCACACAAAAATCTGCACGAAGATGTTTATAAGCAGTTTTAGTCATAAATGCCAAAACTTTGGGGTGCCTGGGTGGCTCAGTTGTTAAGCCTCTGCCTTTGGCTCAGGTCATAATCCCAGGGTTCTGGGATCAAGCCCCACATCGGGCTCCCTGCTCAGCGGGAAGCCTGCTTCTCCCTCTCCCACTCCCCCTGCTTGTGTTCCTTCTCTCGCTGTGTCTCTCTCTGTCAAATAAATAACTAAAATCTTTTAAAAATATAAATAAATAAATAAATAAATAAATAAATAAATAAATGCCAAAACTTTGAAGCAACCAAGATGCCCATCAGTAGATGAATGGATAAATAAATGATGGTACCTCCAAACAGTGGCATATTACTTAGTGCTAAAAAGGCATGAGCTACCAAGCCATGAAAAGACATGAAGAAATCTTAAAAGCATATTACTAAGGGGGCGGCGGTGGAGCCAATCTGAAAAGGATACATACTGTATGACTCCTACTATATGACATTCTGGGAAAGTCAAAACTGTGAAGACAATAAAAAAATCAGTGGTTGCCGTGGCTTGCTGGGGAATGATTAGGGGGAAGCACAGAGAGTTTCTAGGGTAGTGAAAATGCTCTGTAAGATACCATAATGATAGTTACATGTCATTATATGTTTGTCCAAACTCACAGAACATATAAGAGTGAACCTTAATGTAAACTATGGGTTCTAGATGACAATGATGTGTCAGTGTTGGTTCATTAATTGTAACAAATGTACCACTTTGAGGGGGATATTGATAATAAGGGAGGCTATGCATGTGTGGGGGCAGGGAAGATATGGGAAATCTCTATACCTTCCTCTCAGTTTTGCTATGAACCTTAAACTGCTCTAAAAAAACGAAATCTTAATTAAAAAAAACAGATGCAAGGAAAGAAAAACTAGATATAAAAGATTAGAATATTTTATTATTTCGTTTATTTGATATTTATAGAAACAGCAAATCTATAAAGACAGAAAGCTGATCTGTGGTTTTCTTGGCCTGAGGAGAGATAGGAGTGTGGTTGACTGCAAATGGGCACAAGGCAACTTCTGGAGTGATAAGAATGATCTAAAACCAGGTTGCGGGGGACGCCTGGGTGGCTCAGTCTGTTAAATGTCTGCCTTCGGCTCCGGTTGTAATCCCAGGGTCCTGGGATCGAGTAACGCTTCAGGTTCTTTGTTCAGTGCGGCGTCTGCTTCTCCCTCTTCCTATCCCTCTGCCCCTCTCCCACTGCTAGTGTTCTCTCTCTGTCTCAAATAAATAAATAAATAATCTTAAATAAATAAATAAATACAATAAAACCAGGTTGTGGTGATAGTGGTACAGCTCCATGAGATCACTAAATTCACTTAACTACACATACAGTGGGTCATTTCATGGTACATAAATTGTGCTTCAATAAAGCAGTTCAAAGAGGAGGAGAAGGAGAAGAAGAAGAGGAAGAAGGAGGGGGAGAATGGGGGAGGAGGAGGAGAAGAGGAAAAGGGAAGGGAAGGGAAGGGAAGGGAAGGGAAGGGAAGGGAAGGCTCACTGCTATGCAGTTAGCAGCCCTGGTCCCAGCTGCATACTTGTTAGCTCCAGCTCTGATACTTACCAGCTTTGCAATCTTGGCCAGTTGCTCAATAAATGAAGGCCTGGAACTCTTTCCAATCATCTTCAAGGAAAATGAAATGGATTTTTAAATTATTAATAGGTATTGAAATGAACTTCCCTCCTCTTCATAAGAACTTAGTTTCTTATCATTTCCACTAAGAAAAAGATCACTCTAAAATACATACCCCCATTTGCTACTTAAAACTGTTTTTCATATTCTTTTTGCAGTTGATTCAAATTCGTATCCAAACAAAGTCCACCCTTTACATTTAGATTTTGCCTGTTCTCTTTTAACTTACAAGAGGAAACTTTGATGCTTTGGAGGGCACTTCTTCATCAAAGCACATAGGTTTTCGAAATTTCCAATAAAGCTTCTTATCCAGATGAGTGTTAAGGGGCTAGTTAGAATTGAAAAAGCTGTCAAAGCAATAAAGGTCAAAGTACTGAGAATTTCCACCAGCAACAGATAAGTTCATTTACCTGAAAATTTGATTTCTACTCAAAAGTAAAGCTCGGAATGGTAGAGAGGACAAAAGAGAGAGAGAGAGAGCAAGAGATATACATAAGTTACCTCAAAATAAAAATGAAGACTCATGAAAATTTTGTTGCAAACATATATTCAAGTAGCAACAGGAGGATTGTTAACAATGAGCCATGCAATTTGCAGACATAACATAACCCTTCTTTTACCAATCTAAGAAATTTAGCAATCTGAAACTCATATCAGTAGAGGCCCAGAGGTCTGTTTTGGTTTATCAACTCTACAAGTTAAAGTTAGATGTTTGGGCTTGTGTAAGATCCTTTTGTAAGGTAACTTGGTCTCAAAAGTAATATTTGCCTTTATTCACAACTTAGAAAATACCACAAATGAATCAAAACAATCACAAATCCTTACAGAATATAGGGAAATGTTGAATTTGCAACTCAGTGACTACACACTTCCATTGTACCTTCTAGAAATTATTTCTCAACAAACTCACAGCAGCTTATCCTTCAAAAACTTCCTCAGAAGGAGAGTAGAATGGTCTGGGGAAAATGTCTTTTGACGTAATATTCAAATATGTCCTATAAACACAAATAGCTAGGGCTTGGAATTAGAAGTTAAGTAGACAGAGATCGTAAAGCAAGGGTTATTGATTAGTTATGAGACCTGAAATGACATGAATTTCTATAAATACCATCTTGGTGAAAGGAGGCAGGGAGAGAGAAGCTAGTACTTTTGAAATGCCTACTGTGTATAGGATACGTGATTTCAAATATATTTTCACTAATCTTATAACATCTTAGAATTTTAAAACACCTTAAAAGAAGGGTGCCTGGGTAGCTCAGATGGTTCAGCATCTGACTCATGATTTTGGTTCAGGCCATGATCTCAGGGTTGTGAGATCAAGCTCTGCATTGCATCAGGCTCCAAGCTGGGCATGGAGCCTGATTAGGATTCTTTCCCTCTCCCTCTGACCCTCCCTCCCTCTCATTCATAAATAGATAAATAAATAAATAAATAAATAAATAAATAAATAAATAAATAAATAGATAAATAAAATCTTAAGGAAATAAACTTGGAAAAATAAGATATGAAAAGTAAAGTTATTCTATTTTGCTAGAGAAAAATGAATGTATATGGAAAAATCTTAAAGCTCTAGCAAATGGGATTCATTAGCACATTGAGAGGATTATACATCATGACTAACTGGGGTTTATGCCAGGAATGCAATATAATAGGCCACATTAATAGAAAGGAGAGAAAAAAACAACAATCATTTCAATTCATGCAGAAAAAAAATCTGACAAAATCTAACACCATATCATGATAAAAATAAACAAAGTAAGAGAGTTGGCTTGGTCATGTGAACATCCAACTCTTGGTTTTGGCTCAAGCTGTGATCTCATGGGTTGTGGGACTGAACCCTGTGGCGGGCTCTGCGTTCAGCAAGGAGTCTGCTTCAAGATTCTCTGCCTCTATCCCTACCCTCACTCTCTCTCTCTCTAAAATAAATAAATAAAATCTTTTAATAAATAAAAAAAATCTTTTTAAAAATTAAAATAAAATAAAGTAGGAATAGAAGGAAACTTCCTCAACATGATAAAAGGCATTTGTGAAAGACCTATAAGTAAAATTCTACCCAATGGTGAAAGAGTTAAAGCTTCTCCCCCAAAATCAAGACTAAAACAAGAATGCCAGTTTTGCTACTTCTAGTCAATGTTGTACTGAAAGTTCTAGCCAGATCAATAGCAGTAAAAAAGAAAAAAGGAAAAGAAAGAAAGAGAAGAGAAGAGAAATGAAACAAAATGTATCTAAATTGGGAAAAGTAAAAGCATCTCTGTTCTCAGATGACATGACCTTCTATATAGAAAACCCTAGAGAATCCACAAAAAAGTTATTTTATCTAATAATCAAATTTAGGAAACTTGCAGGATATAGGATTGACATTACAAATAGTTATATTTCCATACACTAACAATGTATTTTAAAATTAAGCAATGTAAAGATAAAATTAAGAAAGCAATTTCATTTACAATAGTATCAAAAAGAATAAAATACTTAGAAATAAATTTAACCAGGGAGTTGAAAGACTTGTACACTGAAAACTACAAAACATTGCTGAAAAAAACTTAAAAAGACTTAAATAAATGGAAAGACAACCCATGTTCATGGAAACTCAATATGGTTAATATCAATCCTACCCAACATGATCTAGATTCAGTGCAATCCCTACGATAATCCCAACAGTCTTTTTTGCAGAAATGGAAAAAGCCATCTTAAAATTCATATGGAATTGCAAGAGACCCTAAATACCAGAACAATCTTGAAAAAGAAAAGCAGGGGTATGTTGATAATGGGGGAGGCCATGCAGATGTGTGGGCCAGGGATGTATGGAATATCTCCGTACCTTCCTCTTAATTTTGCTGTGAACCTAAAGCTGCTGTAAAGAAACAGTCTTTAAAAAGAAAGCAAAATGTAAGGACTTATACTTCCTAATTTCAAAACTTACTAAAAGGCACAGTAATCAAAACAATGTATTCTGCCATACGAATAACATATAGATCAGTGAAATAGAGAGTTCAGAAATAAACCAATACATCGGTGGTCATTTGAGTTTTGACAAGGGTGACAAGAGTATTCACTGGAGAAAGAATAGCCTCTTCAACTAGATATCCACATTAAAAAGAGTAAAGGTGAACCCTTACCTCATATCATATACAAAAATTAAGTCAAGTGGTGCCTGGGTGGCTCAGTCGTTAAGTGTCTGCCTTCAGCTCAGGTCATGATCCCAGGGTCCTGGGATCGAGCCCCACATCGGGCTCCCTGCTCAGTGGGGAGTCTGCTTCTCTCTCTCCCTCTGCCCCTCTCCCCTGCTCATGCTCTCTATCACACTCACTCTAATAAATAAATAAAATCTTTTAAAAAAATGTAAGTCAAAATGGGTCAAAGCCCAAATGTAAAATAAAAAATTATTTTAAAAATGTAAGGGAAAATATACAGTAAATCTTCATGACTTTGGATTTAACAATGAATTTTTCCCATTTTGAATTAACTTTATTCCTAAGTATTTTGTCTTTTGTATGGCTACTATAAATGAAGTTTTCTCCATCTTCATGGAGTCTAATTGGTTGCAGATGAATACATGAAAACTGTTGATTACCAACGTCCTACTGTGTGTGGTAACTTTTTAGTTTTTCTTCTATTAGATGGAATTTTTTCTTATTTAAGTGAAGCCCAGATTCCTTGAAAGTAGCAGTTAAACTGCCCACAATTTATCTTCCAGAAGACATTGTGTCATGATATATGATTTTTGCCTCCATCTTCCAGTTCAGCCACACTGGTTCACTCACTTTTTCTGACCATGCCACACACTTTTCTGTTAATGTGGTTTTAGTCTTTTTACCTTGTTCTCAGTCCAGCCACCTAGTAGTCAAAGTCCAAGTTATTGACATTTCTTCCAAAAGGTTTCCTCAAATTTTTATTTATCTAGAAATCATAGCTCCTTTCTGTCTTACTGTAGCATACTGCATAGATCTAGTCACTATCTTGTAGAATAGTTTATTCATTGTATATCTATGATCTCCCTAGTTTTAAGTCCTTTAAGGGCCACCAAAAGGATCTTTTAAATTTCTATATTCCTTTTGTTTCTTGGATGAGTGCCTAGAACATAGTAAATATTGTTTGAAGTACGCAGAATAGATAGATAGTTAGATCAGTAGGTGGATAGATGAAAGACAAAAATACAGTAGTTTCTAGACTTTAATGTTTCATAGGACAATAACATTTCAAAAAAATGAGAACTACAAAGTTCTCAGGTTTTATAGGTTTTATTCTTCCAAGTCAGAACTTTAAAAAACTCCAAAAATTCCAGTTTCCTCACCTTCATTTTATATGAAACAAGACATATTAATCCTAAATTAGCAAAGATTCCAAATTACACTGAGGCATGGTCAAAACATCCTAGATGTGAAGGACCTACCTAAGAAGCAATGTTGGTGCTGTTGTCACGTTGGGAAGGTTGGGACACAGAGAGGGGCCTGGCAATGGTCCATCTCAGAGATGGACTGCAAGCATTTACTCCTGGAATGCCAAGAGCAGGCCTAAGATAGAAGAAGCAGCAATAGCTGGAGAAGGCAGAGGGGGACCAGCCCAGGGAGGACCGGAGGTGACTCAACTCAGAAAGCACCACTTTTTAAAAGAGAAAGGGGCGCCTGGGTGGCTCAGTCAGTTAGGTGTCTGACTCTTGATTTCACTCAGGTCATGGTCTCGGGGTTGTGGGATGGAGCCCCATGTCAGGCTCCATGAGAAGTCTGCTTCTCTCCCTCTCTCTTTGCCCCTCCCTCAATTCTCTCTCTTCCTCTCTCTCTCTCTCAAATAAATAAATAAATCTTTTTTTTTTTAAAGAGAGAGAGAGAGATGTATGTTCAAGGCAGGGGCTGAGTTTATCATTAGTAAAAGCTAAGAAAGCTCAAAGCAGCCAGTACCTCTTGTGAGAGCCCAAGGAGGTGGAATTTCACAGTGAGGCCATGTTTTTGAAGAAACCGTCCAGCACTGAAGCATCAGAAGAGGGAGAATTTGAGCAGAAGAATTTGGAAAACTATCCTGGATCATCCCCTTTCTCCACAGGAATCTTTTGCTAATGGTTAGTCTGGGGAAAAAAAACAAAAACAAAAACAAAAAAACAGCATATTCAAATATATATAAACACAACCTCCAAACAAAATACTCTTAAGAAAGAAGATAAAGGAAACTTGCCAGAAAAAAAAATGTTGTCACAAGGCAAATGAAGATTATAGCTCAAATTCCTACATGAATGGAAAAGACTCACACACACACACACACACACACACACACACACACACAAAACAACCCTGGACTTTGACAATTAAATCGAATGAGAATGGGAACAGGGGAAAAAGAAGACTAAAATTATGTTGACATGAAAATGCCTGGTATGGTCAGAAAAAGTGAGTGAACCAGTGAGGCTGAGCTGGAAGATGGAGGAAAAAAAATCGTAACCTGGTACCAGCACATCTTCTGGAAGATAAATTGTGGTGAGTGTAGTTGCTACTTCAAACCAGTCTGGGCTTTCCTCAATAAGCAATAAAGGACTATTTAAGGGTTTTGAGGAGAGTGAGTTGATTCAATCCATGTCTTCAGAGGATAACTTCAGTTGAGTGAAAGATAATTGTAGAGACATAAGAATAGCTAGGAAATCACTATAAAATCTCTGTTGGTGTATTTGTTCATCATACTGAGTGTAGGATGTGCCAGGCACATCTCAGGTCCACTGAACCACATAGAGCCTCCGTCCTCAAGTAGTTTACATTCCAGCAAGGTGAGACCGTGAACACTACCGATACACACATACTATGTGCCCTGAGAAAAAATCAAGCCATCTTCGGGCATAGTGAATGATGGTGGGTGGGGCAGTCAGAGTTGAGACCTGAACAAGTGAGCCATGCATCTGTCGCCATGAGAAGTTGCTGGGACTTTGGCAGAAGCTGGGGACTAGGAGCCAGTGCTAAACTAAACCAGCCGGAGACCCTGCTACTTGAGATAATATTTGAACATAGCCTGTAACAAATAGAGAACCCAAAGGACAAACGTGGGTCCTGGATGGGGAGAGGCTACCTGTGGGAAGACACAGAAAGTAGAGGCTAGGAGCCTGAGATATTTGAAGCCTTCAGTACCCCTAGACAGATTTCAGACAGTCACCCCTCCTAACCGAGGCTGATTTACCTTCACCTGATGAAGATGAACCTAAGAGTTTTGCTCCCAGCATTGAGTAGTGTATTTTTTCACCATGCATTAGGAATAAGCCCAATTGCCCTGGAAAAACAAACAAACAACAAACAAACAAACAAACAGGAATGGGGATAATTCAGCAACCAAATGCCATAGGGGTAAAAGAGCTGGTAAGTTGTTTCAAAAACATGTTCTTACAGCCCTTCTCAGCTAAAAGGGATTCTCAAGCAGAGATGCCCCTTTTAAAAATGATCTTTCCTCATATGTTCCTCATAAAATGGTACAGCTTCTCTGAAAAATAGTTTGGCACTTTCCTTTAAAACTAAACATGCACTTATCATACGACCTGACAATGGCACTCTTAGACATTTATTCCAGAGAAATAAAAACTTATGCCCACATAAAAACCTGTACATAGGGCGGCTGGGAGACTCAGTCATTGGGCATCTGCCTTCGGGTAGGGTAGTGATCCTGGGGTCCTGGGATCGAGTCCCGCGTCAGGCTCCCTGCTCCACGGGGAGTCTGCTTCTCCCTCTCCCTCTGCTCCTCCCCCTGGCTTGTGCTCTCTCATGCTCTCTCTCTCACTCCCTCTCTCAAATGAATAAACTAAAAAATCTTTAAAAAAAAAAAAAACCTGTACATAATTGTTCATAGCAGCATTATTTGTAACAGTCAAGAAATGGAAACAATCAAAATGCCCCTCCATAGATGAATGGGTAAACAAATTATGGCACATCCATACCATGGAATACTCATCAATAAAAAGATACAGACAATCGCACACACAGTTAGGATGGAGCTCAAGGGATTACGTGGGGTGAAAAGCCAGTCTCAAAAGGTCATATACTGTGTGATTCTATCTATGTAACGCTCTATAAATGATGAAACTGTAGAGATGGAAAATAGGTTAGTGGGTACCAAGCGTTAGGCAAGAGTGCTGGGGGAGAAAGGGTAAGCATGACTATGAAGTCACAAGGGAGATATTTGTGGTGATGGAATAGCTCTGTGTCTTGTCTGTGGTAGTGAGTCTACCCATCTACACATGTGATCAAATGACACAGGACTATGGAACGCATCGGTACCAATGTCAAATCCCCGGTATCAATATTGTATTATAATCCTGTAAGATATAACCATTGGGGGAAACCAGATGAAAGATGCATGAGACCCATCTGTTAGGTTTTCACAACTTTCTATGAATCTGAAACTTTTTCAAATTAGAAAAATTTTTCAAGATCTTTGAAACCCTACTGACCTTAGGTCTCTGGAAAAGGCAAAAAAAAAAAGTCTAAAGGTAAACATCTCAGTGATGGGTATTAAGGAGAGCAGGTACTGCGTGGAGCACTGGGTGTTAATATGCAAACAATGAATCATGGAACACTACATCAAAAACTAATGATGTAATGTATGGTGACTAACATAACATAATAAAATAAAATTTAATTTAAAAAAGATAAACATCTAAGGAAAAAAATATCTTCCATTTATTTCTGATCAGAGTTGATTTTAATTGAACATACTTGTATTTCACTGAATGGTATGGAATTTTAAGTGTACTCTAGAATAGCATGGATTTTAATCAGAAAGAATGTCTAAAATATCCCTCTACAGCTTCTGAAAAAGCTGAAGTCTCACCTTATAAACAGGCATTGATTCGGGACAACTTGGGTCAGTTTGGCTTATGTCCAGTAGCCAGAGCAATTGCCTGGTCCCTTTATCCTGCCAGGTCAAAAGACATCAGCAAGTTTTGCAGTTTTGCACAAGTTCAGACTAGTCCACGCGGGGCTGGCAGGAGCAATGCGGCTGTCTGTAATGTGGCTGCCTGTCATTTCTTTTGCGTGTCTGTGTTTGTAGAATGATCCGTGGTGTTTAATTCTCAATTCCAGGAAGTTGTCCCTCCATCACATTTATAACCCATGATTTGGGGCTGTCAGATATTTGATTGGATTTAAAAGATAATGGATGGGACCAGTTCTCTACTCTTGGAAGCCTTATTTGTATCACTCAACTCAAACGCCATTGCTTCCTTCAAATCTTCCCTGATCTCTGTCCTCACTTCACACCCATTAGAATATACTATTTTTCTTCCATATGCCCTCAACATGTGACTTATACCTTCAACCTTAGGTCACTCTGCCATGGCTTATAGAACCTAAAAGCCTCTATACTTCCACTGAATTTTAAGTTTGAGCCTATTATCAAAGAATCTACCATAGTGTTTATCACAAAACAAGGAGTAAAGAAATCTTGGATAAATTTAATTTAAACAAATTACGTAATAAACTTCTGCTGAAAATTCAGATCCTACAAAGTGAGGGATTCTCAAGAGGCGAAATTAGGAAAAGAAAATAAACTTTGCATTTCTAAGCTGCAAGAGGGAAAACTGCATTTAATGAAATAATTTAGTTACAAAACTGGAAAGCAAATATCTTCCAGGTTCTGACAGAAACGTCCATGTTCTGGACAAAACTTTAACTTGAATGCAGGTGTTCTAGACCAAGATCAGTACATGGTAAGCATTTAACATACTGCCTGGCACAGAGTTAGCACTTCATAAATGTTACCTACTACCTATTTCATGAATTTCAAGATGCATTTCTTTCACATTTGACCTGTAGAATTTAGATACGATCTATAATCCACAGTGTTTTACAATTTGTCAACCAGAGGCAATCTTAATGTCATTGTTTAAAACTCTTCTCTTGACACAGTTTGGTAAGATCAAGAAAGCACCAACAGCAAAGTGTCTTAGGTTCAGTGAAATATGGGCATTACAACTGTTCATGGTTACATGCTGGTCTAGAGCCTGTCATATTGTAGGTGTGAATCTGGGTTGCATAACAATTAATATGATACTCTTTGATCATAAGCTAAATTTTAAAGTGCCTTAATAAATTAGAAATGTGCCTGCAAGACAAGAACTCCCTTCATTTGGTAGTATCTATAAATGCAAATAGAATGTCACCCTTGCTCTAGCTCATATTCAGACATTACCTGTTACTGCAGGAAAAGTGCAAATTAGAAAGGCAGCAAAATGCCACAAAGGAATCGTGTAGTATTTTGCAAATACATGCATTAAAGGGACAAATACTTAAGTGCCAGTGCAGACTAGGGCCTATCGCCCTTCCTTGTCAACAGAATTGATCTAGAGCTGTTTCCTGCTTTCTAGGGGGGGAGTGCATTTTCTGTGTTATTCATTACCAAAAGCAGTGCAGGTTACCTCACCTTAAAAAGCAATGTGAATTTCATGGTTTCAGAAGTAAAATAAACATGACTCAAGTGAGATTTATCTAAAAGAATCACAATGGAAAGAAAGTATCACAGGTTTTTTTTTCCCCCTATCCTTAGTAGGGTGGATTTCCCAGTTTCTTTGAAACTTTTTAGAAATGATACAAAGAAAGGGGCGCCTTGGTGGCTCAGTTGGTTTAGCGTCTACCTTTGGCTCAGGTCATGATCCTGGGGTCCTGAGATTAAGTCCCGGGTCAGGCTCCCTGCTCAGCTCTGTCTCTCTCTCAAATAAATAAATAAAATCTTTATTAAAAAAGAAATGATACAAAGAGAATTTTGCAGAAAAATATCTGCAATTCATCTCTTCTGTTTTACTAATGTCACTAACCACCATATTATAACCCACACATGTGATCTCTTTCTCCCCCTACACATCTAACCAGCCACTAAATGCTGGACATTCTGCCTATGCAATAATCACTGTCCTTCTCCCCAATTCCACACCTACTGCCAATTCAAATTCAGGCTCTCATCTGAGCCTGGTTATAATTGCCTTCTAGACCATTTGCTCTATTCCAGCCTCTCTGCTCTGAGGCATTCCATGCTGATGTAAACAAGATGGTCAGTTTCACACTCAAAAATCTTCAGAAACTCCTTCTTGCCACTTTGATGGCTAACAGACTCTCACATTCAGTATGTCCAAAACCGTAGCTCTCATCTTTTCCTCCAGACTCTCGTTTCCCATAATCATTCCACTTCAGTTGATGGTAGACATTTCAAAATCAGTATGTCCAGCTGGCAACTCCCAATTTATGCTGTAAAACTCACTCTTCCTATAGTCTTCCCTGTCATTCCAGTCAATCAAGGAAAAACCCTTGAGATCTTTGACACCTCTCTTATTCTCACACTTAACATCCACTCCATCAAAAAAAAAATCTGTCCACTCTAATATAATAATATTGAATAAATATCCTGATAATAAATACCCAGATAAATAAATAGCTAGAATCCAACTACTTTGCAATGCCTCCATTGATAGCTGGGCTGAGCCACTTTCAGCTTCTGCCTGCATTGCTGCAATAGCTCCCTGTTAGTTTCCCATCAGTTACTCTTGGCACTTTACAGTCTGCTTTTCTCATCACAGGACAAAATGATCCTTGAAAAACATGAATCAGGGGCGCCTGTGTGGGTCAGTCAGTTAAGTGTCTGCCTTCAGCATAGGTCCTGATCCCAAGGTCCTGGAATTGAGTCCCGCATCGGGCTCCCTGCTCAGCAGGGAGCTGCTTCTCCCTCCCCCTTTTTCCCTCCCACTCCTGTTCACTCGCTCTCTCTAGCTCTCTCTCTCCCAAATAAATAAATAAATGTTTAAATTTTTTTCTCCCCTTCTCAGTGAATACCCTCTATAAAATCAATCCTCCCTATCACCCAGGACTCCTGAGCTTCCTTATCATGCTTAACCTTTATCTTTTCACGGTGACACTCACCAACTTCTAACATTTTAATTTTTTTTTTTTTAATCAGAGAGAGAGCACAAGCAGGGGGAGCAGTAGGTAGAGGGAGAAGCAGGCTCCTGGCTGAACAGGGAGCCCGATGCGGGGCTCCATCCCAGGACCCTGGGATCATGACCTGAACCAAAGGCAGATGCTTAACCGGCTGAGCCACCCAGCACCCCAACTTCTAACATTCTATACAATTTTCTTATTTCTCATTTTTATTGACTTTCTCACTCTGCTGCAATAGTTCTGCAGCTATAGGAATCTTTGTCTATTGTGCTCATAGATATATAGTAAGCCCCTAGTACTTTGTTGGACATATTGTGAACTGAATTAGTTAAATGCCAACAAATTCAGAATGGACTTTCTGGGCATGGTGAGAAAAATGCCCATAACACAAGTTATACCCTGTTTTCCCATCTCTCTCCCCTACTTCACTACTTTAATTTTCTACCCTTCCATCAATGAATAGAATACCCACATTTAGAGAGTTTTCCTGAAAGGAAAATACTTGGAGAAAGTTAAAGCAATTTTAACTCTGGGTCACTTGTCGAAATTACAATGCTAAAAGGGGGGACAATTGCCACGGTCCCTCCAATCATTTCCAAAGGGGTTGCTTGCACAGTTCCTCAGAAGCGAAGATGGAACAGCGCCATCTGCTGTCAGCCAGCTGATCTTGATGAAATGACTAACTTGGGCCTTTCAGGAAACAGTTTGTTCTGTAAGATATTTTAATAGTTAGCTTTTTGAACTTTGTTCTGTTCTATCTCCCTTGTTGTCACACAAAACTTTTTATCTGGCCATCTAAATTTTTTTCCCTTCTTCTTTTATAAAAAAAATAAGTTTGGGGTGCCTGGCTGGCAGTCTGTAGAGCGTGCAACTCTTGACCTCAGGGTTGTGAGTTCGAGCCCCTCGTTGGGTGTAGAGATTACTTAAAAATAAAATCTTTTAAAAAAATAAGTTTAGGAACGCCTGGGTGGCTCAGTTGGTTAAGCATCTGCCTTTGGCTCAGGTCAGATCCTCGGGTCCTGGGATCGAGCCCCGTGTCAGGCTCCCTGCTCTGCCGGGAGTCTGCTTCTCTCTCTCCCTCTACCCCTCCTCCCACTCATGCCCCCCCACCACCAAATAAATAAATAAAATCTTTTTTTAAAAAAAGCTGCTGTTCACCAACAGACATCAAAGGTATCTAGTTGTGTAACATGACTGAACAGATGTTCTTAATGGGAGCACTTGACTTCAAAAAAAAAGTTTGTGCTGTAATTATCACCCCCTAAGATAATCTAATTGATATTATATAATTTAAATGTACTCCAAACAAGAAAATGAGTCATCCATAGAAATGTAGAAAATTTCAGATCTCAGGGCGCCTGGGTGACTCAGCTGGTTGAGTGTCCGACTTTTGATCTCTGCTCAGGTCATGATCTCAGAATGCAAGATTGAGGCCCATCTGCGGCTCCATGCTCAGCAAGGAGTCTGTTTGAGAGTCTCTCTCCCTCTCCCTCTGGCCCTCCCTCCCCTCTCACACAGGCATGTGGACTCTCACTCTCTCTCTCCCTCTAAAAATAAATAGGGGCGCCTGGGTGGCTCAGTTGGTTAAGCATCTGCCTTCAGCCCAGGTTATGATCCCAGCATCCTGGGATCGAGCCCTGCATTGGGCTTCATGCTCAGCAGGGAGTCTGCTTGTCCCTCTGCTCCTCCCCCTACTTGTGCTCTCTCTCTCTCTCTCAAATAAATAAACAAAAATCTTTAAAATAAATAAATAAATCAAAATAAGTCTTTTTTAAAAAAAGAAAATTTCAGATCTCCTCTCTGGAAAATCAAGGAAAGTGTCAAGGTGGTAATTCTAATTTTTTTGGTGTATTAGTCATTCTATAACATCATTAAAAGTCATGAATAAAGAATATGTCCTCCCAGTGAAAATACTCTTTTCATGTTCTGATTTTCAGAAATGCAGGTGACCCTCTTTTCTCTCCATAAGTGACTATTACATTTATTGCTTATGAAAGAGTCTATAAAATAAAGGCAACATTGGGCTATCTAATTCTAAATGTCATTAGTTCATCCAAGAAGTATTTATTGAGTGCCCACTGTATGCCAGATTTTGCTGTAGGCAATGGTGATTCAACAGAGTGAAAACTGACAAATTCCCTGTCTTCAAGGAATTTATGTTCCGGTTTTTGACTGTTCACTTGTTGTTTAGCTAGTTTGGGAAGACTGACAATATTTGCTCTCCCAGCAGCTAATATTCAACTGAGAGGAAACAAACAAGAAGCAAAATAAATAAAATATATAATATGTTGGATGGTGTTATGGGTTGAATTGTGTCCCCCATCCAAATCCATATGTTGAAGTCCTTACCCCCAGTACCTCAGAACATGGCCATATTTGTAAACAGAATCATTGCAGATGTCATTAGTTAAGATGAGGTCATAGCAGAGTAGGGTGGGCCCAACCCAATATGACTGATATCCTTTTACAAAGGGAAATTTGGACATAGAGGCACACAAGGAGAATGCCATGTGAGCATGGCAGAGATCAGAGTGATGTGCCTACAAGACAAGAAACACCAAAGATTACCAACAAACTTCCAGAAGCTAGGAGAGAGGTGTGGAACTGATTCTCTCTTAAAGGCCTCAGGAAAAACCAGCTCTGCCAGCAACTTGATCATAGACTTCTGGTCTCCAGATCTGTAAAGCAATACATTTCAGTTGTTCTAAGTCCCTCAGTTTTTGGTACTGTTTCTAGTGCTTTCTTCCCTAGAAAACTCAAATTGAGAAGTAATGTGGCTAGCACACAAGGTTAAACTTCAGGAGATCAACAAATATGTATTTGTGTCCCACTATGGGCACAAAATTAGGTAGTCCATACCATTGGATCTCTCTGAGTCACAGTTTCCTTGCCTATAAAGGGTTGGGCTAAATAATCTCTAGTTCCAATTCCAGATTGCAGTAGAATTAGATGTTTCTCCCCAATTTGTGTTTTCTGGGAAAGAAAGCACTAGAAGCAGGTGGCTACTTCTTTTAAGGCTGAGACCAGTTTCTCCATAAATTTTCACTTTTGTTGACTACCTTCCAGCCTCAGGGAGTTACTGAAGTTGCCAAAAGAGTGCCAGAGGATCAATAACCAATGTAAAAAATTTTAAAATAACTTGACAAGACCAATTAATAATAACAGTTGCCATCTATTAAACATGTCCTATTCACAGGCTTTGTGCTAAGAGTTTTACTAAAATTTTCTCATTTAATCTTCCCAACAACCCTATGAAGTATTATTATCCTCACTCTTCATAGGAGGAAACTGAAGTATCAAGAAAGTGACTGACTTTCTCAAGGGTTCACAGTTAGTAAATGGCAAAGTCAGAACACATTAACCCAAGGTCAACTGGCACCCAACCCCATGGTCTAAAGTATTATGTAAATATAAATGAAAGTAGCTGGTCACTGCTTGTATATGTCATCTGACTGAAGCCTTTTTCTTTGTAACTATCTTTTTGCTACTTACTAATCCGAAACTCAGCTTGAACACATTGCGCTCTCTACAAAATTATTTTCTTCTGCTACATAATGATTTTCCTTCTGTGTCAGTGTACAATACAGAGTATACAATGTACATCATAGTAGATGGTGAAATTCCCCATTCATAAATACAGGAGCACCTAATTAGAAATCTTTATTCAATTTGACTATTTGCAGAAATAAAAAATGTGTTACCAGGGTGCCTGGGTGGTGCCGTTGGTTGAGCACTGACTTGGCTTCAGCTGGGGTAGTGGTCTCAGGGCTGTGGGGTCCAGTCCCACGTGGGTGTCTGCGCTCAGCACAGAGTCTGCTTAGGATTCTCTCTCCCTCTCCCTCTGCCCCTCCCACTCACTTTCTCTCTCTCTCTCTCTCTCTCTCATAAATAACAAATCTTTTTTAAAAATGCATTACCTTATGTCCATATTCTTGCAGCTTCTACCCTTTTTTGTGAAAGAAAAACTTTTTTTTAAGGAAAATCACAGTTCCTGTCTTTTATAAAATTATTGATACCTCCTGGATTCATTACTGTGAAATAGAAGGCTAAAACCATTATTCTGTCTCATTTTTTCATGAACCTTTCACTCTATTCTTCATCTTTCCGCAAGTTCTTTCATGTCTCTTTGCTTTGAAAATACTTCTCTCCTGGCAGGAATGATCCTCTCCTTAAGTCACCTCTCATTTACTTATCCTTAAAGACCTGGTTCAAAAGTCTCTTCTTCAAAGCCCCTTTCACCTGCCCACCAACAAGGCACTTACTTGCTCCCTTCTATTCCCCACCACTTTCGGTTCAGCTCCCTCTTATGCCCCTTCCCTCATTAGATTTAACTGATCCACTCCTATAGCTATTTCCTCCACTAGGCTGACAGCAACATAACAGCATGAACATGTCTTTGGCTGTTCTAAATCCTTAACACTTCAGTTAGTTCTTGGCACATAGTAGGTAGATAAATATTCACTTATTGAATAAATGAATGAATAGAAAACTCAATGAAAGAAAATGGCACGTTACTGTACTATTCTCTGGATAAAGTAAACTAATAACAATATTTAAAATAATGTATTTGGGGTAGTTTTATTTTTAAATATTAAGTTCAAGATTAATTTAATATATAAGCAAGGAATTGCCAAAACAACCCCTCAAAGTCTTTTTTGTCATGACCAGGCTAGACATTTCTACTACATATTTTGAATTAAGTTTACAAGACATATTTGTACAGGTAGTAGATTTAAGGGGGTTGATGGTTCTGAATTTTCTTTTTGTAATATTCAGATGTTCTATGACATCGAAATCAAATGGAAATTTCAGTGAGTTAATAAATCTTTACCTCTTTTATAGTTGTAAATTGTAATCCTTTCTAATCTTGCAAAAATGCCAGGTGTTCCATGATTTCGACCCAAAGTAAAACTGGTAACTGTTGAAGATAGTTACCCATTGCTTCATACAGATGGACATGTTTAACTTATGAACATACAATATGAACGTGAGTATATAATCTTTCTCCTATTCAAATGAACGATTATTCATATAATTTCTTGTATCTTTTCAAAATGCGAGTTATTTTTCCAAGAATGGAATCTTTGAAATTAAACAGAAAGGGCTTCAAAATTGTGAGTGTAGTAATATGTTACTCAGAACAATAAAACCCTTGAGATGATTAGCTATTATGTAGCTCCTTGTCTCTGATAATAAAATATAATTTTAAAAGGAATCTTTTTTTCTCCAGTGTCTAGTTCTGAAATTTTTTCTTCCACCTGCCTGTCTCTAGAACAGTATACCCGTAAGCCTCAGGTTAGAAGAAAAGAGGAAATACAACATGCCAATATTCCTGACACAAAATAATTTGAAAAACTGAAAAAGACACTTCTTCCCTTCATGAGCACATTTGTCTCATGTAAATGTCTCTGAACTCATTTGCAAGGTCATGAAACTTCTACATCTATTGTGATTACTCATATATTTATTTTATTTCCACCACATCTTTCCTGATTTCTACTCGCTCTGCTTTTTCTTTGCCTTTTTTTTTTTAATCTTTTTCTTGCCTTGTAGTAAACAAATATCCTGCTACTTCTTCATCTTTCCTTCGGGAATATTCTATAGCCATGTTGTCCAATACAAATATAATGTGAGCCACACATGTAAAGTAAAAATAAAGGGCTAAAATTAATTAGTATACATGTATATAATATTTAACCCAATATATCTAAATGTTATCAATTCAATATATAATCAATAACTACTTTACATTATTTTTGTATTAAGACTTGAAATCTGGTATTTCAAGTATTTTATATTGTATTATATATTTTATATATATATATATTTTATATTATATTGTATTTTATACTTACAAAACATCTCAATCTGAACTAGCCCCATTTCAGTGCTTAATAGCTACATGTGGCTAATGGCCACACTGAACAGCATAAGCCTAAAATATACTCTTCTTTGTCAGCCTTAGGAAAACTTCATTCAAAAAATGACAACTTGGAAATGGAACTTAAAAAAAAAAAAGGACCCCAGTGAACTGTTGAACCCAGAAATAAACCCATGTATATATGGTTAATTAACTGACAACAAAGGAGCCAAGACTATAGAATGTGAAAAGGACAGTTTTTTCCAATAAATGGTGCTGGGAAAACTGGACAACCACATGTAAAAGAATGAAACTGGTCTTATGTATGGTCTTACACCATACACAAAAATTAATTCAAAATAGATTAAAGACTTGAATGTAAGACCTGAAATCATAAAGGTCCTAGAAGAAAACATAGGCAGTAAGCTTCTTAACATTGATCAATGATTTCTTTTTAATCTGATGCCAAAAGGCAACATAAGCAAAAATAAACAAGTGGGACCACATTAAACTAAAGTCTCTGCACAGCGAAGGAAATCAACAAATGAAAAGGTAACCTAGTGAATGGGAGGAAATATTTGTAAATCATGTATCTGGTAAGGGGTTAATATCCAAAATATATGAAGAACTCGCACAACTGAATAGCGGGAAAAAAATCTGATTTAAAAATAGAAGATCTGAATAGACATTTTTCCAAAGAAGAAACACAGATAGCCAAAAGGTACCTGAAAAGATGCTCAATGTCAGTGATCATCAGGAAACTGTAAATCAAAACCATAATAAGATATGACCTCACACCTGTTAGAGTGGCTATCATTAAAAAGACAAGAAATAACAAGTGTTGGCAAGAATGTGGAGAAAAGGGAACCCTTGTGCGCTGTTGGCAGGATGTAAATTGGTGCAACCACTATGAAAAGTAGTGTGGAGGTTCCTCAAAAAATTAACAATAGAACTACCATATGATCCTGCAATTCCACATATGGATATTTATCCCAAAGAAAATGACAACACTAACTCAAAAAGATATGTGCACCCACATGTTCATTATAGCATCACTTACAATAGCCAAAATATGGAAACAACCTAAGTGTCCATTGATGGATAAAGAAAATGGAATATTATTTAGGCATTAAAAATGAAATTTTGCAATTTGTGACAGCATGGATCGATCTTGAGGGCATTATGCTAAATGACATAAGTCAGACGAAGACAAATACTGTATGACCTAACTTATAGTAGAAACTCAAAACAAAACAAAACAATAACAACAAAATTCATAGATACAGAGAACAGAGAGATGGTTGCCAAAGCCGAGGAGTAGGGGTAGTGGGCAAGCTTGGGCAAAAGGGATGAAAGAGGTCAAAGGTACAAACTTTTAGTTATAAAATAAATAAGTCACGGGGATCTGATGTACAGCATGACGATGATAATTACTAATACTGTAGTGCATATTTGGAAGTGGCTAAGACAATAGATCTTAAAAATGCTCATCATTAGAAAAAAATTTTTGTAACTCTGTGGTGATAGATGTTAACGTGACTTATTGTGGTGATCATTTCACAATATATATAAATACCAGATCATTATGTTGTACACCTAAAACTAATATAATGTTATATATCAATTATACCTCAATTTAAAAAAGCTCCTAAAAAATAAATTAAAAAATAAAAATAAAAAAGCTCCTAAAAAATACAATTTATGAAAACTAACACAGAAAAAAATGTAAAATCTGGATATAAATATGTAATGTAAAGCCTTTCTCAAAAGAAAAAGAAGTAAATCAATAATAAAGATGTGGTTTGGGGCCATAAGGTCTCTATCACAACTACCACACTCTGCCTTGGGAGCATAAAAGTAGCCATAGATAATGTAGCAAACAAATCAGTGTGTTTTTGTTCCGATAAAACATAATTTACATAAGCATAAGTGAGTTGGATTTGGCCCCAGGGCTGCAGTTTACTAGCCACTTCTATAGTTGAAATGGCAGGTAAAATTAGATAATTATATTACAGTGTGTTTAGCAACAGAATTAAAGTTTTCATAGGTTCACAGAGAAAGGTGGTCACTTGGCCTGACCTGAGACATTAGAGATGATTGTCTGGAAGAGAAAGAATATAAACAGAACTTTTTTTTTCAGAGCAAGAAGTTAGGCAAAAAGAGCAATTCCAAGGAGAGGGAAGAGCATCAGCAAAGACACAAACATGTGACATAGCAAGGGTGAGTGTGGGGGGCGGGTAATCAGAGTAAAGGAAGTGGGAGTGGTGGTGGTGGGTTGAGAGAGGGTTTGGCGAGTGCTTACTTTATGCCAGAAAAAAAAGTAAAATACAGTAATGCACTACCAACAAACGTTACAGTTTGCCTAAGATTGTGTCACTCTATTCAGAAGCTATTCCAGAGGCGGGATCAAGGCCTTCATAATGTGCCATTATTGCAGAGTAAATCAACAAAATGCAGTTATGTACTTCTAACAGCCCAAGCTCTAAGCCACTACAGGGAGCAGGAAATGTATTCACCAGAAGATCTAAATTTTTCCCCATTTTTAAGATTAACAATCCATATGAATTCAATATGAATAAAAGCATGACGCTGACATAAATTGAAGAGAACATGATCTCATTTAATAATTTTGACATCATCGATTCCCCTGTGCACATGATAAATCCCCCCAGTGACAGGATCATTCTTTACTCCATGAACAGAGTAAATAAAGGACACAGACTAACTTACGCTCTGAATGGCCTCTACCCATTGCCAAAGGCATTCCATGTACATGTCTTGACTACATGAAAGCATTTCTAAAACACTCAACCCACAGCTGGGGGGGTTATAATTCTGCTGCCAAAGCTCTAATTGGACTAATTTCAACATAAATGTTGGACCTAACCTATCCCTTCATTTTGGGTAGCTACACAAAGAGAGAAAATAAACTACTGAAATAATTCAGTTCAGTGTTGATAGAACCTATTTCAAAATGTCAGCACAATTGTTCACAATGTTCCCCACATAAAACAATCTAAATGAGCCTGTTTAAAGTGACCAAAACTGTGCCTCAACTGCCAGCAATTTGACTAGAAATACATAGAAGATTTTTTTTTCTCCTCCCTTTTGGGAGCTGTACTTCCAGGGGAGAAAAATCATACCATTTCCTCTTGCATAAGATAGATATCGTTTAAATATAAATAACTTAAAAATTTAAGTAGTTCTCTCACAATTCATTTGATATTTTTCTTTGATTACTTTTTTTAGTGAGTTCTTACTTTTATTAAAAAGAAGAGATAAAATCGTTATATATAGCAAACAGATTGCATCATGAATAAGACTTAAGCCACATGATTTAGAGTGATTCAAAAAAAATGCACACTTTCATAAATACATTACTCAGTGATTAGAGTTAATTACTCAGTTAAACTTCAGTAATTAGGTTAAATGTGAGCATGTAGTCAAAACCAATTGATAAAGGAACTATCCATTGTTTTACAAATACTCAACACAGGCCCCTCTTGTCACATGGCACACATGAATCCTGTAGTTAATTCATCCCAGACCTTTATAGCATATCGTGGATAATGTTTGGAGTGGCAGCCTCCATGCAATCCTTTCATTTCCTCTACAATTTGATGCATATTACTCGAAAAGATTATTGAAGTGTATTTGGTTATTTCTGTGGGTGATTGTTTTAGATGTATTTTATGTATATTCACCTATAGCCATAATAGTCTATTATATGTTTCTTATTTACAGATACCAAATCCGTTTGAACCACGTTCTCTATGCTTTATTATCAAAAGGGTAGTGTAAACTACCCATTCATAGCACCCAATTCTTGAAACCAAAGCAGCTTTCAAAGTTGACCACCAATCACAATGTAATAGACCAAGTTGATGAGCCAAAAATAGCAATCTAAACATATTAAGGATGTGGTAATAACTCTCAGAATAATTCAAAATAGAAACTACCAGACCAAGATTGTCTCAGTAGAGCAGAATTGGATTTGAAAAAAATAGGGCCCAGAGTGAGCAATTTCATAAAAATTGCTTAGAAAGCATTCCGTAAATGGGTAGAAGACCCATTTTTATTATTATATTATGATTACAAGCTCTTCTATATTATTTGATGTTTTAAATATACATTAATTACATTGGTTTAATTTTTTCTTATTTTAAATGAAACAAAAAAACAAAGGTACTGTCTTACTTGGAAATGTTAGGATTAAGAAGTATAAGGAACTTTTCAAATTATTATTTTAGTTACCCCATTTCCCAAATGAGAAAACTAAGGCATGGACCACCTCAACGTCTTGTTCCTCTGAAATCTACATCAACATCTAGATCTCCATCAGTAGGGGACATAAAAATGTGCCTCGTGGTTTCCTGACTGTGTGGGGAATATAATCTACTGATGGCCCCAGATCCACCACAGAGTTTGAGTTGTGGCCACAATTCCCACATGGCAGACAATCACTAAGGTGGCAGAGACATGAAGGCAGACCCACTCCTGCCAGTTGCAAGACTCCTATGACTTTGACTGGAGGACTTCCCATGGCCTTGTCAAAGCTTTCATAAAACAGCACTGCATCTACAACGCTTCCTACTCAATCTTTTTTCCTTCTATCTTTCCTTCACAGAGGTCATGCCTGAAACAAAGTTCCTCTAGGCTCCTCCAGTGTCCTTCCCATTTTCCCTCAAAGGCATTTTTCCCAACAAACAATGTGCACTCTCAATTGCATCCCGATGTCTTCTTCTCAGAGAAACCAAGCTAAACCACATCCATTCTTATCTTCTTTCTAGTCTTAAGGATACGTCCCTCCCACCTCCGGCTCAAGGATAGTCCATTCAACAGTACTATTGACCTCAATCTCTCCTGTCTTCTCCAGGACCTTGTTGCCCCTCTAATTCTTACTTACAATATTTCCATTTTCTTCTTGGTATTTATGGTCTCTCTCAACTAAACAACAACTACTCAAACATCTGCCCTGGGAACTGGATTCCCTTCAGTCTGGAATTAGTTGACAAAGCAGACCACTCTAAGAATTCCAGAAATAAAGGGTTTCATATAAGAATTAAGATTTACCTGAAGGATGAAAGAGCTAGGGGAGCAATGGGAATTCACCACCAATGGTCAGAAAAAGTGAAACAGATACTGATGGCCCCAAGCTGAAGCACTAAGGCAACAAGTTATCTATCTAATGTCTATGGGGAAACTTGGAATTTTCAAATTTCTCTGAAAAAGTTTCCATCAACTAATTAACTCCAAGGCAGTGAAGCAGCGGATCCTCAAATGTCTAAGTAGATCTCTTTCAAGTTGGGCATTAATAAAATCTAACTCAGAATCATATGTGGAAGGGGATTAGGGAACATGGAGCTCCCTGCAATACAACACAGAGGAGATTTTGAACAAGGGTTCCAAAGACGGTCCCTTCTATCACCCAGCCCCAACTCATGGAATAGAGGTTCTACCCTGGGGGCAGTGCACTGAGAATAGTGGGGTCCCAATTGCCCTTGTTCTGGCTCCTTCATAAAGAGAGGTTCCTTGCCCAAGCTGAGAAGACCAGAGACTACAGCTGCACCTCCCCTGCCAAGTGTCCAATTGCTAAAGCAGATGTGTCACTCAGAAAGAAGCACATCACTCTTCCTCCTGACAACTCCAAAGATTTGGCTCAGAGATTTTGCAAAGGGAGGAAAGGCAGGCCACAAATCAGAGAGCTTTGAATCTCTTTGGGAACAAAGGGACAGATTTCACTTGCAACAGAGTAGAAGGAAGTTCAAGCCTAAGGATGCTATCAAAAATGATAGATCTCGAGTTGAAAAGCAATTAATAGGAGACTGGCAAATGCATTAAAGGTATACACTGAACAATCAACCAGTTAGTTTAGCAGAGAGAGTCAAGGAAAGAAACGGCTGGGAAGAACTCTCTTGGGCTCAGAACAAGTCTCAAACCCTGACCTCAAAATAATTCCTTCAAAGGAGCCCAAATTGAATTGGATCTGTCTGTGGAACAATTTGGGCCCTAGGACATTGTTGAAAACAATGTAGCGGGGCACCTGGGTGGCTCAGTCGTTAAGCGTCTGCCTTCAGCTCAGGTCATGATCCCAGGGTCCCTGGGATCGAGCCCCACATCGGGCTCCCTGTTTGGCGGGAAGCCTGCTTCTCCCTCTCCCACTCCCCCTGCTTGTGTTCCCTCTCTCGCTGTGTCTCTCTCCATCATATAAATAAATAAAATCTTAAAAAAAAAAAAAAAAGAAAGAAAGAAGACCACGTTAGCAATCACATACCAATTAGTGAAGCTTAACAGCTGAGTGTGGTCAGAGACAGTGAAACAACCCTTGATTGTATAAAGCCAATATTACCGATACCAAAACCAGATAAAGACATCAACATAAAAATAAAAAGGGATAAACCAATATCTCTTATAAATACAGATGAAAAATCCTCAAAAAAATCTTAGCAAATCAAATCCAAAATTGTTTAAAAATAATTATACACCATGACAAAGTAGAATTTATTCCAAGTATACAAGTCTGGTTCAACATTTGAAAATCAATTAATGTAATCCATCACATCAACAACTTGAAGAAAAAAATCCATATGATCATATCAATAGATGAAAAAAAAAAGCATCTGACAAAATCCAGTACCTATTCATGACAAAATCTCTTATAACACTAGGTCTAGAGGAGAAATTCCTCAAGTAGATTAAAAAAAAATCTACAAAAACCTAAAGCTAACATACCTAATGGTGAAAAATTAGGTGCTTTCATCTGAAGAGCAGGAACAAGACAAAGATATCTGCTATCATCACTTCTATTCAACATTGTACTGGAGGTTCTAGCCAGGATAATTAGGCAAGAAAATAAAATAAAAGCAACCAGATTGGAACAGAAGAAATAAAGCTATCTCCATTTACAGATGACATGGTTGTATATATAGGATATCCTAAGGAATCCACTTTAAAAGCGACTAGAATTAATAAACATGTTCAGCAAGATTGTAGGATACAAGATTAATATACAAAAATCAATAGTATTCTATACACTTGCGATGAACAATCAGAATCAAAATTAAGAAAACAATTCCACTTTACAAAAGCATTGAAAGTAATAAATATTTGGGATTAAATTTCACAAAGTTGTAAAACTTACCCTCTAAAAATTACAAAACACTGTTGAAAGAAATTGAACATCTAAAGTAATGAACAGATTCCCATGTTTATAGGTCAGAAAACTTAATATTGTTAAGATGGCAATACTTGCACAAATTGATCCACAGATTCAATGCAATCCTATTAAAATCTCAGCTGACTTCTTTGCAGAAATTGACAGGATGATCCTAAAGTTCATATGGAAACTCCAAGGACCCAAAATTAACCAAAACAATCTTGAAAGAGGAAGAAGAAAGTTGAAGGGCTCATGCTCCCCAGTTTCCAAAACTACTTTGTAATGCCAGTTACAAAGCAACAGTACTGGCGTAAAGACAGACACACAGACTGATGAAATACAATAGAAAGCCTGGAAATAAATAAACCTTTGCGTATATAGTCGCCAAGAAAGAATAGTCATTCGATGAAGAAAGAGTAGTCTTTTCAAGGATACCTCTTCCTTGCTCCCTCTCCCTCTCCACTTTCCCTTTCCCTCTTCCTTACCTCTCCTTCTCCCACACCCTTTAGCTCTTTCCTTTCCTTGCCATCAGGCATGCCTCTTCCTGGACTCTGGTTAGAGTGGTCAAGGTTTGCGACCAAATAGGAAACCTGTGACTTTAAGAACTCTAGAAGCCCAGGTCTTCTCAGAGCTTCTCTTGCTCTCTCTGCTTTCAGCTCAGTGCCCCTCATGGGCAGGACAGTTTCCCTGGAACTCCAAAAATGAAAGAAAAAAACACGAAACTTTATTTCTCTTGCCAAATTCAGGACGAATGTGAAGAAAATGCTACCTTTCTCACTACTACCTTTATCAGGACCTCAAGAAAATTGTGTAAAAAATATGATTTATCACATATCTATGGCAATGAGAAAAAAAATGTTACGCCTGTTATTTCCTTATTTGAGGACAAATGTTTAACGAAGGACGTGAGGTATCCGTTCCAAGCTTTTTTTTTTTTTTTTTGGTTCTTTTTGTTGTTGTTTTTGTTTGCTGTTCCAAGCTTCTAAGAGAATCCAGGAGATCAGATTCTCTGGCAAGTGTCTAGCCATCCTACTTCTATTAAATTCTTTTTGTCGGGACACCTGGGTAGCTCAGTCGGTTGAGCGGCTGTCTTTGGCTCAGGTCATGATCTCAGGGTCCTGGGATCCAGCCCTGAGCACCATGTCCGGCTCTCTGCTCAGCAGGGATCCTGCTTCTCCCTCTCTCTCTGCCCCTCCCACACCCCACGCCTGTGCTCCCTTTGTGTTGAGCTCTCTGTCTCTCTCTCTCTCTCTCAAATAAGTAAAATCTTTAAAAAATAAAATCTTTTTGTCACAAACTATCCAAATTGAGCAATTTCCTCCGCATTCACCTCCAAATAATTACCCAGAAATTTAGGAATATATGTTCACTTTGGTCTCTTCTGTGTACAAAATATATGTGCAGAGAGCCACTCAAAACTGTTGAAAATCCAAAGCTGACAGAGCATGTCTATTGTGTTTACTGCAGAGTTCTCAAGAACCAATTGCCCTGACAGCTATAGCGGCTGAGGAGAATGCAGTGCATATGTACAGCAGGGCTATGATGTCAGCTCAAAGATTGCAGCCTAAAATATAATATTACAAGGTAGCAGAAACCTAAGTAAAATGTTTAAGAAAGGAGGCAGTCATCCAAGGAACATGCATCTCGGAACATAATTGTGCCAAAATTTCCTGGTACCTAGGATTGTTCCTGAATGCAAACTATGCATTTGTGGGAGTTGGGAAAATCTGGAGGAACAACTTTGATCATAAGACCTGACTTGTTCACATATTTGCCAAATGACCTGGAACAAAATAACCTCTTTAGCACCTCAGATTCCTCTTCTGATTTTTTTTAATGTACCTTAATTATCTCCAAGGGCTATTATGAAAATCAAAGGTAATCTAATATGTAAACTACACAAACACATACACAAACACACAGATTAAAATAAAAGGAAAATAATTATTATTTCCCAAAGACCAACTTAATTAAACCCTGAAGAAAGTCAGGCTCATCTGTTTCATATCATGTGGTGATGAAAGTGGTAACATACCAGTGTGTCCCTCTCGTTGTATTAACTTATGTTTCTTTTCTTCAAAACTCAGCTCAAAACTTCTACAAGGGTGACTGTATTTTTAAGAGGGTATATGGAAACATTCAAAGGTGAAGCATCATTATTTCTGCAATTATGTTCAAATGTGGCAAGACATTAAAGTTGTGAATCTAAGGGAAAGATGCTCACTGAACTAGTCATGTAACTTGTATCTAAGTTAAGTTGTTGGGGGAGGGGAAGCAGAATACATTCTCTCTCTCACTTCAGTCCCTCACACAAGCTGTTCTTTCTCCTAGAGCAGTCCTTCGCTTCACCCTGAGTATCTAACCTATGACTTTATTCACTTTAGAATGACACAAAGTATCTCCAGTAACCTTTTGAGCTTCAACTTTCTTGCTCATAAGTAAGGAACAATGACACCTCATAGAATTGTGCAGATGAAAAGAGATGATAATTGTGACAGTATTCAGCAAAACGCGAAGTTCTGTTCTTATTATTATGAATTTCTATAAGTGTCTAATATCATAGTAGCCACACGGTTTGGGCTTAGAAATAATTATGGGTGGATCTTTGAATTTTAAACTTTTAGTAAAAAACTTTTCTACAATAATCTGTTAAATGATACCATGCTCTGTTCCCCTCAGCAGGTGTGTACCACTCACACTGACAAAGGTGTGAATTTGTTGCTCATGTACTGACGTCCCTAGTTGTTACCTGGTGGGAGGAAATCAAATATTGGTCATGTTGGGGGTCATTACATCTCCCTTAATACTGTACAAAACCCCTAATATTTATCAGTTTGGGAAAGATGAGGAAGATCTTCTGACATTTAGTCCATTATGGTCACTGCTGAGATGCTCATTGTCCAAGTCTGCACGGTCCAGGTAAAGATTAGTAACTTGGTTGGCATTGTATACACCTTCTGTGTCAAGTTTTACCACTGGGACCTTTGCCACCCACTCTTGGCAACAATATAAGTACCAGGTCCACAGGCATCCGCACATGGAACTCCATCAGGCCAGTGCGCTG
The DNA here is from genome assembly GCF_003265705.2 of Callorhinus ursinus. Taxonomy (NCBI): domain Eukaryota; kingdom Metazoa; phylum Chordata; class Mammalia; order Carnivora; family Otariidae; genus Callorhinus; species Callorhinus ursinus. The sequence continues at coordinate 90,565,675 of NW_027397066.1, read as the reverse complement.
GTCACCATAAAACCCATCACCCCTTCATCCTTCTAGTCTCATTAAATCCAACCATCTTCCAAAGGTAAACCCAAAGCCCTCTCTTACTCCAGCTAAGCAAACGCTTCCTTTCCCCACTCAGTACACGGGGGACATGATGCACCCGAACACAAAGACCCAGGTGAACATACACAGCGGCAACAGGAGAGCTAACTTTGATTCTTGTGTTCATTCCTTCACATCAGCAACGGAGACACCAAGTAACTAATCAGTAACTCATCCATGACTGTGCCGAAAATTACAGTGATTCTTATTTGGTCATCAGGATAACCTTCTCTCCAATTTATTAAGTCCATGATATGACTTAAAAGATATTTCTCATGCTGGAGTCTGTAGATGTAGTTTCAGATATCCATGGGTCTCAGCTTTAAGAAATAGTGATTTAAGGTAAGCTAGTAATGATCTAAGCAAGCAGATGACATCAGGATCCTGATAAGATTTCTTCCCCCCCCAGAATTTCTTTTTTAAAAGTGCAAGAAACGATTTTAAAAATGGCTTTGTGTCTTTCTTCCTAGTCATCTTATTGAAAGATTTTCAAATGCCTGAGATAATTGAAACTCTGAATATATTGTCTTAATAAAAGAAATTGGCATTAAAGCCTGTTACACCATGTAATTAAATGTGAGTCTTTCCTTGGTTTCCATGTATTCTTTTCTCGACTCATCACTTTCATAATCTCTGACACCAACTCCAGTTAATTGAATCCTGTTATCTAAGAACTTGGGATTGATAAAATCAAAGCTAGAGGAAAATCTCCAATTTGCTAGGTTTAGACTATAAATACCTAAGATTCATTTGGTTCAATTCAAGAAAAAAGGACCCAAAGACTTTATTTGTCTAAGATCACACATTAAAGTAGTTGTTACTAAATATAGCTATTATTAAATTATTTGGTTCAATATAAGAACATTTCACATAAATATATCTAACTTGAGTGGACTGGTTCGTTATCATCTTAGACTTGCCAAGTGGTATTTCCTATTGCTTTTTCATTACTTTTAATTTGGGGGGGGAAAAAGAGGAATGTACCTAATCTTTCGAAGGTCTATTAAATTTAGTTTTCTTTGATTACTCTCTTTTAGCTAAGCCTTGTTTTTACTTAGTTTTATCCACAAGTAAGCTGCAACTGGCCCTTTTGGGTAGACTGCTGCTTCCAGCCCATACTCATTAAGATAAAGTAACAGCACTTAATCACAACACAATACTCAAGCCTCATCTATAAAGCATTGTCAGTTAATGCAGATTTTGTAAATATTTATTTAAACCTATCTTCTCAGGGAGCCTGGATGGCTCAGTAAGTTAAGCGGCCAACTCTTGCTTTCAGTTCAGGTCATGATCTCAGGGTGGTGAGATCTAGCCCCACTTCAGGCTCTATGCTGGGCTTGGAGCCTGCTTAAGATTCTCTTTCTCCCTTCCCTCTGCAACTCCCCC
>NW_027397066.1:90523265-90564105 GCF_003265705.2 Callorhinus ursinus | reverse complement strand
AAGAAAGAAAGAAAGAAAGAAAGAAAGAAAGAAAGAAAGAAAGAAAGAAAGAAAGAAAGAAAGAAAGAAAGAAAGAAAAAGAAAGAAAACTCTTCTCTGGCTCCCAGTTTTCTTCTTTAGATCTTTTTTCTCCTGTTTTTAGATTTTTTAAGATTTGTTTAGGCTTTTTTCCTCCTATTTTCATCCCCATATAGCATCTCTGTGTCAGAAATGCAGCTATGGTCTCTCAGCTTCAAACTTGACCTTGTAGCTTTGTGTACTGGGACTGGGCTTCGGCAAAACACTTCTTTGCCATCTGGCATCTGTTAGGTTTCACCAGTGGGAGAAACTAAAGGGAAACTAGAAGCAGAAGGAGGGAGAAAGAATTCACCAGTTCTCTTTTGCTTTCTCTTGTTGCCGGGTCACTCCAGTGTGGCTTTTTACCCAAGTAGCACAGGTGGTTCCAGTTTCCAGCTTTGTCCCTCCTCTTAGATCCAGCCTCATAATGATGACCATCAGAGATACACCAGCGCCAGCCAGGCAGTTCTGAGGGCCTCTCCTGCAAGCTTCCAGGTTTTCTGAGAACCCCAATCTCTTCTTATTATGCCCTCAGTACTAGGAATGGAGTTACCATCTCTGTGTTCCTTTTTATTTTTTAAGATTTATTTATTTAGTTTGAAAGAGAGAGTGTGCCTGCACACACGCACACATGTGTGCATGAGTGGGAGGAGGGGCAAAGGGAGAAGGAGAGAATCTTAAGCAGACTCCCCCCTGAGCATGGAGCCCCACCCAAGGCTCAATCTCACGACCCGAAAATCATGACCTGAGCCAAAACCAAGAGTTGGACACTCAACTGACTGAGCCACCCAGGCCCGCACTCTGTGTTCCTTTTAATACCCATTTAACTGATGCCCCATATTAAATTTTCTTTGTTAAAACAGCTCTTGTGCTTTCTCTTTTCCTGATTGGACCCTGATGGACACATGCTCAATATCGCTTCTGTTGATTCTGTCACCTCCCTCTTGGCTTCCAAACCCCACTTAAAAAAATGTTAAGGGAAGCATTTTTCCCTCAGTATTCTTCAAGGACTTCCCTATGGGCTCCAGTTCATTCTGTACCATTCCTTTGGTCTTCCATTTTTAAATGATGAACAGAAAATCGTGCTTAAAGGGAATGAGTTTAAGGTAGTCTTGGTTCCAAATAAAGAAGCTGAATGCTCACTACCCTTTCACTGGCTGTCAGAAACTCTTCATCAAAACAGATGTCCTACACCAATTTTCCATGAAGCTTCATCTCAAATTCAAGATCTTAAAAAAGACTTGGAGATTTGCTGGAAGTCTTTTATTTGGGTAACTCAAAGGGTCACAGGTTGAACTTTCCCCAGAAGGGAAGAAAGAGATACAACCCAAAAAGGCTGCTCAGGCTATGACACTTCTGTATGAATTAAAAGCTGCAACCTGGAAATTACACAGCCAGTAGGTTTAGGCCAAATCCTCCATTATTGAAATGGCCTGAGGAATGAAATGGAAAAGAAGTAGTTGACATAGGCACACATCAGGCCTAAGAAATTGCCTAATAGTGTGAACTTCCCAAGAAATAATTTTGGAGAGGAGACACAGTAAAGAATGCTTACATTCTAAAATGTACATTCTGAAACCTAATTAGGTGTCACTTATCATCAACATGGAAAATGCCCAACCGATAAATTACCATACTGACAACTTTTAAATTATTTTTCTTAGACTCATTTTTTCACCCTACTCATTTTATGTTTGATAACTGACAACAAAGACTCTCAAGTGAAATATGATGCTTCATGAATCTTGATAACTTGACCTCCTGAATATTTCATCAACAGCTGCTTCATTTAGTAAAATTAATAATACAAAAGAATGAGCTAATCAACTGCAGTATTCTGCATTTCATTTATATAAAGCAATTAAACTATTCTGTATGGTTTTTCAAAAGACACCTATTTTACTGTGCATTTTTCACATTTAATAACTGACATCTGGGGTAAATTTTTCAGTCAGTAGAAGAAAAAATGGGAAAACATTGGGTGCAGAAAAGCTGAAAAGTTACAATTAAAATGTCTGCTCTTCTTGAACAAATCTCATTTTATTTGTTTGTTTGTTTATATATTAACTTATTCTCACATTTACACTTACATCGAAAAAGGATTTGAAGCAACTGATGAAAATACATACAATTAAATGGGATAAAGTAGATTTTTTTTAAAAAAAGTCAAAATGAAGGGGAATCTAGGAGGAAAAGTCAAATAAATCCAAAGCAAAATACAGGTGTTCCTACACATCTGCCAAAGGTAAGGAACAAGTTTGGTTCTGGGTTTCCCAGCAACCAAAGCAAAGAAAGAACCTAATAAAATGTATGAAGAGTATACATTCAAAGCCTGCCTGCTACACAGGACAAGCATAGCTTTTCCTGGAATCGCAGCCATTTCTTCCTTGGCTTCTTATCAAGGTTGATACTTGGATATGTGGTAGATGACATTCTCAACATCATCCATATAGTAAATATAATAGTGAGTTTTTATTATGTCTCTATTGAGTCTTATTGTGTGAAAGTGAAAGTATTACACCAAAGTTTATTTCAGTAAAACTAGTCAGGGGTGAGGAGGATGTTCTAAGCATAAATTTCTCTGATCCAGGACAAATAAAATTAATAATACACAAGGTAATGAAAAGATAGCATGTCCTGTAGACATAGATATCATTACTCATAAAGAAGTTTTTGCCAAGGGGCGCCTGGGTGGCACAGTTGGTTAAGCCTCCGACTCTTGGGTTCAGTTTGGTGCGTGATCTCATGGGTCATAGGATTGAGCCCCAAGTGGACTCTGCCCTCGGCCAGATTCTGGAGTTGGCTTGGGATTCTTTCTCCTCTTCCTCTGCCCCTCCCCCACTCATGCTCGCTCTCCCTTTCTAAAATAAATAAATCTTTAAAAAAAAAAGTTTCGGGGCACCTGGGTGGCTCAGTCAGTTAAGCATCTGCATTCAGCTCAGGTCATGATCTCAGGGTCCTGGGATGGAGTCCCACATCAGGCTCCCTGCTCAGCAGGAAGCCTGCTTCTCCCTCTGCCTGCCACTCCCCCTGCTTGTGTTCTGTCTCCCTCTGTCAGATAAATAAAATCTTTAAAAAAAAAAAGTTTCCATTGAGAGTTAGAACCTCTCTGGAATTAAAGAACATCAGGAATGGTCAAAGGCTTTTATTGGCATTCTCTTGTGTAAAACAATTTGACTAACCAAAGGCCAGCCTGAATGGATGTGGAAAACAGGGTGATGGAGTTCCTGTGGATAGGACTAGTATGTTTCCCAAATAATGATTATGAAATCGTACAAGCGAAGACAGACTAACGAGGCACCCAAGTTCCACGGCATCATGTTAGCTAGAAACCTGCCAGAGCATGTTTTTCTAGTAGCCAAAAGTCATAAAAACAAAAATAAAAATCTCAATAAGAGAATCATAAAACAGCTTCCACATGTGCTCCTTGACCTTCTTTAATGTGAGGAAAACTCATATAGATTTTGTAGGATGTGAGCCAATTAAACTGTTTAAAGATGTCTGCCCAAAATGCTAATTCGGGGCTTAAGTTAGTCATGTTCATAATAATTAGATACTGTTCATTCTTCAACAACAAACACTGACAATCTACTAGGTACCATCAACCACTCTGGACATAGAGACAGAAAAGCCAGCTTTTCGTGAGACTGAAATTATTACAGCAGAATAACACGCAAGCACATTAGTAAGTGAAATAGAGGTGCTACAGCAAATGTTAAGGCAGCGAAGGGGGATAGAGAGTACAGGGGTGAAGGTAGAGTTGCAATTTTAAACAAGAATGTGCCAGAAAAGCCATACTGATGCTGAATACTGGCTCCCCAAAATATCACTAAGACAACCTATTGGTTAGACCAACTGAGCTTATATTCACCTTGGGAAAGGAAACCAGAGAGTCTTAGCAGCCTCTCATTACTGGGAGGCAACGTTGGGATATTCATTGAGACCCTGAGTCAGTTTAGAGCCAGGCTTTCAACAGCAGGGCTTGGTTAACATTGTGTAAGGATCACAATTTGGAAGTTTAGGATCGGTGGTCAGCAAGGTGAAAACGTTAAGGTGATGTCTTCAAAGAGTCTTCAAGTAGTCTTGGGGTAGAAGTTGCAATTTGATGCCTTCCAGAAAAAGTTGATAGTCTTTCAGAAAGTTTTTGGAATGAAAAATAACGTTATTTACAACTTTTCTCTTTCTCAACAAGAGTTTCCTGGACTAGTAAAACTATGTGGATGAAAATAATAAAATAGCAAAGTCCTGTTAATACACAAAGTAAACTATGTGAGCGTATATGGTATTGGTGCTCACTGAGGTAGGGAAATTTGAGCCCATACCCAAAAAAGGTATAAAGGGAAGGGAATTTTTTCCTTTAAGGGAAGAGGGTTCCAAGCCAGGCCCCAACACTTGCAGGGCCTGAGGCGAGAGTATTAATGAGGGCCCACATACCATGTCTAAATATTTAGAAGTTATAAAAGAAGTTTGCGAACTCTTAAATAAAATGTTTTAGTCTTCTACTTTGATACTTTATAATGACAAAATTTAAAACGTGTGTAAGTTGGTTCTTATATGCCTAAAAAATGTCAAAGACGATTTATTTATACTTGTGCGTGTCTGGGTATTCTGTTGATGTTTGGGTAAATAATAAAATAAAAACACACATCCTTTATAAATCAGTGCATACTTTATTTCATAACATTTCATTTCCTTATCTTCATTTCAGCAGAATCATGAATTAAGTTGATTTAATACAGATTATCACCTATTTTGTTTTTCTATTGACCACAATGATCTAAGGACACACTGTCCTATGTGGTAGCCACTAGCCATACGTAGTTACTGAGCACATGAAATGCGGCCTGTCCAAATTGAGATGTGCTGTGAGTATAAAATATACAATTCCAAGACTGAATATAAAAAATATATGAAATATCTCATTAATAATTTTTATATTGATTATATTTTAGATACTTTTAATACACTGGTAAATAAAATATTACTAAAATTAATTTCATCTTTTTTGCTGTTTTAATGTGACTACTAGAAAATTTCAAATTTCTTATGTGGCTCACGTTTGTAACACCCATTATATTTCTATTGGATAGTGCCAATCTAAAGAATTATAAAATCAAATGTCATTATAGTCAAAGTGTACACAATTTTAATGTTATCATTAACATATGCTAAAATAGAAACATTTTGGGCACCTGGGTGGCTCAGTCCGTTAGGCATCTGCCTTCGGCTCAGGTCATGATCCCAGGGTCCTGGGATCGAGTCCCAGGTCGGGCTCCCTGCTCCGCAGAGAGCTTGCATCTCCCTCTGCCTCTGCCTCTTCCCACCTGCTTGTGCTCTCTCTCTCTCTCAAATAAATAAATCAGTAAATCTTAAAAAAAAGAAACACTTTAATTGTCATACATTTCAGTAAAAATAATTTTCTTCTAAAACACTCAAATTTATCTATTTAAGTTAAAAAGCAAGCTAAAATTAGTAATTAATATCAATTTTTTATTCAAAATAACTTAAATAATCATAGATTTCTAATTGTTTAAAAACCTATTTATATCTTATTAAATGTTTACAAAATAAATCTCTTCACAATTCTGGAGTCCAATGTCCATTTGGCTGATCTTACTTCCTCCCACAGCCATTTCTCTTTCCCTTCATTAACATCCAGGTCACTTCTTGTTGAAGGGGTCTTCCTCCTTCCAACCTGTGCAGTCTGAATGTTGCCCATTCCGTTCCACAGATATTACTCCCTCAAAGGTCTCCAATAATTTTCTAGTCATCAAGTTGAATGGCATCTTTGTGGCATTCTTACAATCCCCGACCTTTCTGCGGCATTCGACCCTGTTAAACTTCTCCCTTGGAAATATCTCTCCAATTTGTGATGTCTGATTTCTCTGTTTCTCCTCCTACCTCTCTAAACATGCCCTCCTCCACTACTTCCACCCTTCAGAACACCCTTAAATACTGACTTTTTTCCCCTAAGTCCTTTCAAAATCTCACTATCTTTCCGGAGAAGGCATCAATGACTATTTATTTGCAGTGACTCACAAATCTTACCTCACGAAGAAACTCCGAATACCAGTTTCTAACTCAACATTCCAAAGCCTTTCTTGCTCCTGAAAAACCAGTTCTCCTTCCTGTATCCCCAGTCTAAACTAATGATGACAGACTCCTTCCAGTGACTCAGGCTAGAGCCCTGGGATACCCCTCCCTTTCCCTGATCTCCAGCATCTAATCAGTGGCCACACCCTGTCTTAACACCTCCCCAGTGATTCCCAAGTGCTTTCCATTTGCAGAGCTTGTGTGCAGATTCTCATTCGAATAGCCTCCTAAAGGGGATTGTCATTTTAAAAATCTTGCCCAATATGATAGGACAAAAAATAGTATCTCCTTATTGTTTTTATTTTCATTTCTCGGCTTGCTAGATATATCAGACACCCCTTGTAACCTGTCTCACTTCGTCCCTGCCCACTTTTAACTCCAGTTTTGGCCCTGCTATCCAGCTCTGAGCAAGTGCAACCCAACAACACTCTGCCTCACCTGCACAGCGTATTTCTCTCTTCATGCTCTGGAATGTCTCTGGTGTCCCAGTGAGAGATGCTGTGGGAACCGCTGGCCGCCAGTACATGTGTAAAACTGTAATGCAAGGGAGCGGTTATAGGAGTACGTGGATGGATGTTTCCTTAACCTTCCCTCAGGCTAATGATTTTGAGGTGCTTGCTACACCTATATTGTCCAAGATGGCAGCTCCCTGATGCATGTGTCCACTGTCAAAGGATTTCAGTATCTAAAATGGAACCGGAGGATACGAAAAGAAGAATCTCATGCACGTGCCCTCAGAAAAACAGAACTTAAGAACTGAAAAGAAATTGATTTACTGTAAGTGACTTATTCACAAAAGACCAACACTTAGCTCCCGACCAATGAACATCCGCCAAGAATCTCTCCCTATCCTCAAGCCAAAGAATTTACTGCTTGGACTCTGGCTCGACTTCTCCCTCTGTGCACTTCTTGACCATAAATGAAACCAGCCCCCAACTCTCAACAAATGTGACTGTAGCTTGCTACAGTATACATTTCCCACACTGCAATTCCCCTGCTTTTCCCAAATAAACTCAATTTCTGGTCATTCAAGCTTGCCTCAGTTTACCTCTTTATTTAGGTTGACACCATTGTGCACTTGAAATGCGAATAGCCCAAATTAATTAGAGAGTAAATGTAAAATAAACACCAGATTTCAAGGACAATATGAAAATGGGGGGGGGAAATTCTCAACCAAAAGATATGTTCCAGTCCCCCCCACCCCAGGACCTGTAAATGCGTTCTCATTTGGAAACAGGGTCTTTGCAGATGTAATGAAGTTATGGTGAGGTAATACTAGGTGGGGTGTAGGGGACCCTAAATCCAATGACTGGTGCCTGCATAAGAGAGGAGAGCGAGATTTGGATACAGAGGCACAGAGCCCACACCAGTACCGAGGCCATGTGATGACAGACGCAGAGACTGGAGGGGTGCGACCACAAGGCAGGGACCCCAAAGACTGCTGGAGCCACCAGGGGCTGGAGAGGGGCAAGGAAGGCTTCTTTCCTAGAACTCTTAAAGGGAGTGTGGACCTATCAACACCTGGAGTTCTAGACAAGAATTGTGAAAGAATAAACTTCTATCATTTAAATCTGGGATAAACCACCCAGCTTGGGGGAACTTGTTACAAAATTCCCAAGAAAATAAATACAGATTAAAAGCATGAGAAGGACTCAACATGTAGGTGCCTGCTGGTAAATGCAGGGGGCCACAAGGAAAGCATGAGAAAGAACTAAATTCTGCCAACATCTTGAATGCGCTTGGCAGCAGATTCTTCCCCAGAACTTCCAGAAAGGAATGCAGCCCTGCCAACACTTTGGTTTCAGCCCAGGGAGATCCTGAGCAGGGAATCCAGCCATGAGATAATAAGTGCTGTTTTAAACTGCTAACTTTGTGGTAATTTGTTGTGAAACACAGAAAACGAATACACCAGGAAACCGAAGAACATGGAAGAACCAAGATATTCAAATGCCCACACCTAGAATAAGTAAGAATTATTTCAGTATATGAATCATAAGAGATGAATCTGAGAGGGCCTTCTTCAGCCTCGAGTTTCCCAAACCTCTACAGCTCATGAGTCCAGTAATGGGTGCAAATGGGCTAGAACCCACTCTGACTAAGCTAAAGAGAAGAGGATCAGTCATTTGTCACCTGGCCCAAGATATCCATTCATACTAAGAATGGTGGTGGTGGTCAGAGGGGGACTAACTTTCCAAGTATCGGGGTGCCTGGGTGGCCCAGTCCGTTAAGCGTCTGCCTTCGGTTTAGGTCATGACTGGGATTGAGCCCCCACATTGGGCTCCCTGCTCAGTGGGGAGCCTGCTTCTCCCTCTCCCTCTGCCTGCCCCCTGCTGTACTCTCTCTCTCTGTCAAATAAGCCAATAAAATCTTTAAAAAAAAAAAAATCCAAGTGTAAAACATGACACATAATAAAATGTAAGTAAAATGAAATACAAGTAATATTTACGCTGGATTTAGTCCATATATTGTGAGAATGCATGTGTGTGTATATGTGCATATAATCTTACAAATAACGTACAAGTTTATATGCGTGTGTGTACATATATGTATATATGCACATATATACATATATGTATGTACACACAGAGAGAGATTGGAAGAGACAGAAATTAACAAACTGTTCCTGGAGGGCTGGCCAGATCAATGCTGGGTAAGCCCCATGCAACTGCAATGCCAAGGTTGGAGTTTAGGATTTCAGATTGCTGAATGGCTTAATGAATGAATATGCTATCAGTGATCAGAGTCAGTAACCGTGGTGGCTTTGTCATGTGTCATCTCGGTTCACCTGAAAACTACATTTGTCAGAAGCGGTTTTTCTGTTTGTTTCTGTTTAGGGTCATCCCAAGAGAATCTCATGGGAAATTTGAAGGGCAGAAGTGAAGCCACAACCTGCATGTCACTGATCTGCTGGCTCACTTTGTTGGCGTGAGGTCGCAGCAGGCCTACAACCTCTCCAGCTTCCCCGGGCTCCTCCTCAGCTTCTCTGACTTCTGGACCAGCTGTGTGTGTTTAGTACCATGACGAGGGGCCCTAGTTTCCTCTCAGGATCTGACATGGGCTTCTGTGTGTTCTCGGGGGCTCCAGCTCTTATTCATGGTTTCCTGCTTGTCCCTGCTCTTCCTCCCCTTTTCATCTTCTTCCTGACTCCCTGCCCCTGTAGGCTGCAAAATTCCTCCATCAGTCAGGAAGGTGACAGCCTTGCAGAGACGGCTTAATCAGCTCCCACAATTGTGTAAGGTCAAGTCATACACACATACATATGCACATACATTATATGCACATACATATGCACATACATTAGACATGATATATGCATCCTAGAGTTTCTGCTTTTCTGACTGAACCCTGACTGATACACCCATCCACACCAAGAGCTTTCATAGTTTTTTATGACCATGGAGGAAAAAAACCTAAAACTTTGAAAATGAGGGAGTACAATTTAGGTTATCTGTTGCACAAGTTTTATATTAAAATGCCAAGAAAAATGTTAACACACTGGTATCTTTACATTTGATTTCCCCATCTGGCTATATCCCACTAAGATATTTTATCCAATAAAATTTTCCCAACACTGATAATACCATAAGAATTTTTATTGACAACTTCAAACAATTTGAGGTGTCTTAATACGCATATTCTTTTTTTTAAGATTTTATTTATTTATTCAAGAAAGACAGAGAGAGAGAGAGAGGCAGAGGGAAAAGCAGGCTCCCAAGGAGCAGGGACCCCGACGTGGGACTCGATCCCAGGACCCTGGGATCATGACCCGAGCCGAAGGCAGACACTTAATCATCTAAGCCACCCAGGCGCCCTTAATATGCATATTCAGTCATGGTATGCAAAACACAATATAATAATGATAGCAAAGTGTCAGGAAATTTATGAAAAAATTTTAAACTGAATAGCAATAGCAAACACTAATTTTGAATAAAGGAAAAAATAAACAGACACGTATCTTTTCATAGTATGATAACTATAGGCATTTGTCTCTGAGATACTGAACTATTCCTATAGATCTAAGAATTCATTAATTTTGTTTTCATGACCCTTATGAATCTTTACAGCAATATTACTGTGAAATACAATTTTTATTAAGTGGTAGGAGGCACATTCTATCTACATTTTATCTATATATTTGATGTAAAATTAATAAAAATTAAATTTCAAATATGTATCATCACACATTTAGTCAAACATTCTGGGTGTGTCTGTAAGGGTTTTTTGGATGAGATTAACATTTGAATTAGTAGACTAAGTAAAGCAAATTGCCCTCCTTAGTGTGGGTGGGCCTCATCCAATCAGTTGAAGACTTGGATAGAGCAAAAGGGTCAATAAGAGGGAACTCTTGCTGCCTGACTGCTTTGTCCTAGAACAATGGTCTTTTCCTGCCGTTGAACTGCAACTGAAACACTGCATCTTCTTGGGTCTGGAGCCTGCTGGCTTTCAGAATAGAAACTACACCATTAGCTCTTCTGGGTCTCTAGCTTGCTGACTGCAGACCTTGGGACTTGTCAGCATCCACAATCATATGAACCAATTTTATATATATATATATATTTTTATTACATATTATAAATATATTTATATTTACTATATATCTGTATATAGTTTGTTTATATATATGTTTGTTTGTTTTTCTGGAGAACCTAATACACCATGTATTTAATCTTCTAACCCCTTTGGTAAACTAAAGTTCATTGTGAATGGCTGATAGCATGGGTTTGGAGATCAAGGAAGCTATGGATTGAACTGGGAAAACTTCAAGTGTACAAAGAAAATGTAAATAGTATTTGTTACTTAAGACTATTGTGAAATTTAATATGTAAAATGAATAAATAAATAATAAAATTAATAAGATCTCAAAAATTTTAGAATAATATTAATCAGGGTCATAATAATAATCAGGGTAAAATATTCCAGAGCACTTCTACTGCCTGCTTATGGAGTGACAAACAGAGCATTAAAACTTTCCCTTGGTGTGCTTACTACATTGGCATCAACTGTGCTCACTACATAGGTCGGTGTGAATCTAAGTGATTCTTTCCTAAGTGACAGTCAGACACCTATGGACAAGATCACCACAATGGTCAAAGGTAACGGTACAACTCCAAAAACAATTCAAAAGCTTCACCAGACTAAAGACACGATGCTTCTTATCTGCATTATCTCACTTTCTTGCCTGATCGTTAATCAACCTGAAGGTCAATAAACATTGACTGAGAAGAAAGGAAACTTTCCTCAAAACCAAAAACACCTTCAAGATGAAGTTCAAGTTGAGGACTTCTGACCTTGACTGAGAGTATCTGAGGAGAGAAAAACAGAACTTTTTAATATGAGTTTTCTAAAAAATAGTCATGAATAGCATGTCCACGTAAGAAATTTTTTAGAAAAATTTGGCAAGAGTAAGAATAAGTTTGTAATATTTTATGCCCAGTGTATTTTCAAAGGCTTTTATTTTTATTTATTTATTTTTAAGAATTTATTTATTTATTTGACAGAGAGAGAGAGCACAAGCAGGGGGAGTGGCAGACAGAGGGAGAGGGAGAAGCAGACTCCCCTCTGAGCAGGGAGCCAGGTGCAGGGCTTGATCCCAGGACCCTGGGATCGTGACCTGAGCCGAAGGCAGATGCTTAACCCACTGAGCCACCCAAGCATCCCTTCAAAGTTTTTTAAATCCAGATTAATATCAATGCTTAGGTGCAATTAAAGATCTTTGCAAATATATTTTCTTTAATTCCAGTTGTAAATTTTGTGACTCTTTTCCCAGAAAGTAGTCTTTTCCATCCCAAATGCCTGATTTTTATTCACCCTCTTCTAGCCTTGTCTTCTGTTTTTGACATGCATGGATGCATTTAATATGTACAGAGTAAATGAACAAGATTGGCTGTTCCACCAGTGCCAGCCAGTCTTGCCCCAAGCTCCCTCCAGGACCGCACACTGGTGCTTAGTGTGGCTCTAAGTAGCAGCCCAACAAATCATTTGTAAATGGCTCAGCATACCTTTGCCTGGGCAGAGGACAGTGAAGCCCTGGGGCATTAGACTCCATTACACAGGTCTTGGGAGAAATGGAGGCCCACAAATAGTCCCAGTGAGAGCCACAGAGGGCAGAATAGGGCAGGGGTCAAGCAATTTGCTCCATCCCCTTGGAGGATCAAAACTGCTCTTATTTCTTTTCCTCATTCTGACCCTGAAGGTAAAGCAGTTGAGGAGAATGACAGGGGAGATGCATATATGGATGTGTGTGTCGCATATTATTACATGATACATATATCTTGTATTTTTACATCATGTATTTTTTCAATATATATCATGTGTTCTTTTAATCGCTCAAAGTCCATTGTTTGCATTAGGGTTCACTCTTGGTGTTCAACATTCTATGGACTTCAACAAATGTGGAATGACACATATCCACCATTACAGTATTATACAGAGCACAGTCCTAGAAGCCCTCTGCGCTCCTTCTATTCATTCCCTCCTTCCCCCTTAGCCCTGGATACCACTGAACTTTTTCCTGTCTCCACAGTTTTGCCTTTTCCAGAATGTCATAGAGTTGGAATCATGCAGTGTGTACCTTCTCGGGTTAGCTTCCTTCACTTAGTAAAATGCATTTTAGGTTCTTCCATGTCTCTTCATGGCTTGAAAGCTCATTCTTTTTAGTGCTGACTAATATGTCATTGTCTGGATAGCCCACCATTTATTTATCCATTCACCTGCTAAAGAGCATCTTGGGTGCTTCCAAGCTTTGGCAATTAGGAATAAAGCTCCTATAAATATCTATGTACTAGTATTTGTACAGACAAATTTTCAACTTGTCTGGAGCACAGTGTAATTTTTAAAATATAAAATACTATGAAATAAGTTTCCGGTTAATGTTTTTGTACCATAAAGTCTGATTTCAGAAATGAATTCCTGGAATTAACTAAGAAATCTATGCATAGAAAATAAAATCCGAAACAGGTCTAAACTAGCACCCCTGCTCAGACAAAGGATTCCCACCCACCTGGGCTCCCTTCTGACTTCATCCTTCCACGAGGGACTTGTTCACCTAGAGCCCAGAGCTCCTTCTGGGACGCATGATGAGTTCCTGGAATCTTGGAATTCTCAGACAGGAAGAAGGGCAGAAGGCAAAAAGGGATTTTGTCAGCAGAGTAAGCCCCTTTGAATGAGCTTCTAAGAACCCTTTCCTCCCATCACTTCTGCTTACATCTTATTTGCTAGAACTGTATCAGATGACACCTCTACCCGTAAGAGAGGCCTAGAAATATAGCTGAAAGCATTACCACAACCAAAAACAAGGAGAATGCAGTATACACACACACACACACACACACACACACACACATATATATGGAAGAAAGGGAAATTTGATTTAGTAAGGCAAAAAAAGTTTCTGCCACAGATGGGATTATTTGGAGGAGGAACTGTAATCTTCTCCCGAGCCAACATTCACCAGTATTTTGTTTTTTAGGCTGTTACCCTTACAAGTTCAATAGCAATTCAATGGTCAGTTAGCAGGGAAGAATATCAGAATATGTTATCAGGAAATTGTCAATGCCGCCAGGTATCTGTGCTTCAATACCCTGTGAATATTTCTACTCTTAATCTAGAAGCATCTGAAATAATCCAGAATGGGCTTTTTTATTTTTAAAGATTTTATTTATTTATTTGAGAAAGAGAGAGAGCAGGAGCGAGGGGAGGGGCAGAGGGAGAGGGAGAAGCAGACTCCCCACTGAACAGGGAGCCCCATGTGGGGCTTGATTCAAGGACTCCAGGATCATGACCTGAGCTGAAGACAGACACTTATCCGACTGAGCCACCCAGGCGCCCCCAGAATGGGCTATTAATTCAATCTTAAAATCACACCATATACGACTATCTATACCAATTCTACTGACATCCAAAATTATGCCTGACAGCCTTTGGTTCAAGATGACAGATAACAAAAGAGAACAAGGAATCATTAGGAGATGTGAGACCTCACACATTTCTAGAGACCAGAAAAAAGACAACCATAGCTGGGTCCTGCATGGGAAATGGAAGGGATTTCAGCAAGAAGGAAACACTGAGTTCTCAGACTCTGAAGACGCAGGTCTGAAGTGGACTGGAGTGGGGGGAAATGGCAAAAGCAGGGGGTGTAAGTACAATTCTGACCGTGGAAATGATGCCTCAGTCAGTGACTCACAACCTGCCCTTTCCATCTTGGCATATCCCTATCTCTACTCATATGAGCCCCAGCATTTTACCTACAGGAAAAAAAAATTTGAGGATATTTTGAAAAACAATTATACAAATTTCCTGGAGAAACATAGAGCTTCTAGGATGAGAGGCAACCCGCAGTATAAAGGCCTCCCCATTCAGGTATTTGGACCTTCTCTGCCCCCAGATTGAAGTCTACACCTGCAGAAAGTAAAGTCTGCCTAACTAAATATCCTCTCCATATACATAGGGGTCACTGGGAAACAACCTACATACACCACCACAGACAAAACTTGTGCTGGCTACTCAGAACAATCTAATGAAGCTATGCTAAATTTTCCAACCAAATTCACCAGAAGGGTTGCACAGCATAGATCACATGAGAACATAAGCTCAAAATGCCAATGCAGCCGCGTGAAATCCTTAAACTTGGCCACCATCCTATAAATTTGAGATGACGAAGTCCTCCTACTAACAAGTCTATTCTTGTTCCAGATATAAGTTAATGCCCCCTCCCCCACCATAGACCTCTCCTTTGATTTTCCACATAAAGTTTCAGAGCAGATAACAAATGTCTCACTCCCCCAAATTATTCTTTTTCTCTGGCCCTTTAGGAGGGCTCACACACACCGGTGCCTGGGTTGAGTCTTATCCCTTCTTAACAGCTTGCACCAGCTTCTGTATTTTTTTTACTGGGTTACATTGGGGTAGCACCAACTTTACCACCTTCAAAGCTGGATTGCTCCCAACCCTGTGGTCTTATGTGTCCCCTGTTTACAAATGTCCACAAAACCAGCTTTTTACCCACTGAATTTAGAAAACGTTATGGAAGTCTCCAGAACAAAATGTAAAACCTATGTTTAAATCTTAGCAACCACACACCACCAACAACATTCCTTAAGCCGAAGTACATATTATAGATATATACTACAACCTAAACCCACATAATTGCTGCCAGCCATAGGCTATAGCAGACAAAGTATTATTGAGTGAAAAACGTAGACTATGGGAGAACAGTAAAAGCATTCTACTTATTGATGAATTAGGATGGACTACTTGAAAAATACCACTTCCTCAGTTAAAGGCAGCTAAAGGCCTAGAACCAAACCAGGCCAAATGACCTACTTTGGCCCTTATTCCCTAAACACCTGACTTCTGCGCTTTTCCAATCCAGAAGGAAAAGCTCATCCAACAAAAAGCAGTAGCACAAAAGTATTAAAAGACAGAGCAGGAGAGCTGAGGTTTCCCCACAATGGCCAGAGACTCATTCTTTCCTCCACAGGCCAGGGCAAGAGTCGGGGCCAGCTTACTTCATCAGGTGTCAGAAGAGAATGCCCACAGAATGCCTGAGTCTACCAAAGAGATGATAGAAATCAAAAGAGCGGTTAGCTGGAGCAGTAAGTATTGACTGGGAAGGGGCAATAGAAAACTTCCAGAGTCATGGAAATTCATATGTTTTGATCTGGGTCATGACTGCATGTAGATGCATAGGCAAACAAGTTTCAAGCTGTTCACTTAAGATTTGTACATTTCATTGCATATAAATTATGTCTCAAGAAAAAAGAAAGGAAAAAAAGAATTCACCAAAAGAGAGAGAGAGTCAAACTTGTTTCCAATAAGAAACACCCTCAGGGGCGCCTGAGTGGCCCAGTCAGTTAAGCATCCAACTCTTGATTTCGGCTCAGGTCATGATCTCAGGGTCCTGAGAACAAGCCCACGTCAGGCTCTGTGCTCAGTGGGGAGTCGGCTTGAGATTCTCTCTCCCTCTCCCTCTGCCCCTCCCTGTTCCTTTCTCTCTTTCTCTCTCAAATAAATAAATAAATCTTAAAGAAAGAAAAGAAAGAAAAAAGAAACACCCCAGACTTTAATTCTCCAGATTTCTAGCAGCCATAGATTCCAGAGAGAAAATTAAGGGGCAGCCAAAGAGAAGAAGACGATGATCTCAGAGCACACTTGTTTTATCTCCCTTCAACCTCATGGAAAAGCAACTAGAAAAAAGAGAGACAAGAAAACCAAGCAGAGTTCCTCAAAAAGAAGCAATTCCTATACTCTCACCTGTGTGCATCACAACTTAGGTCTTACAAAAGACAATGCATCAAAAAGTCACACCCATAGGTGCACTGTAACTTGAAACCCTTTGTTGAAAACAGTGAAGGCTTCATCCTAGGGAAATGTGGCCAAAGAAATCGACAAGTCCAGATGGGCTGTTCTAGCCCTCATGTAACCTTCCCTGAGCACCCAGCTTCACAACTGCAGTTCAACACACCTGATCCACAGATTTCTCAGGCATGTGCCAAATGATTTTCTTTTTAACAGGGTTCCTAGATCATTCAAATTGGGGAAGTAATGCTTTTGAGGACATTAGTTAGGACTAACAACAACAACAACAACAACAACAACAAAAACCACAAGGAGAAAGCTTTATTCAACTTTTTTTAAATATTAAGGCATTGCCATACTCCCATTCCCCAATATTTTTTTCCAGCTCTCCCTTGCCTTCTCACACACAGACCACCACCACTATCCAGACACCGGGATTGTTCTGTCTACTTGACTAGGGAAAATGATGTGTCTGCAGATAAAGAGATTTAGAGAGGCTCATTTTTAGATTTAGGATTTTAGGCCATTTGGAAGTTAAGAAAAAAAAGGGAGCCATGACACATACAACATATATGGAGAAATACATGATAAGTTAGAGCAAAATGTCCCAGCCTCACCCCACTCCAACCTCCAGATTAGAAAAGAGTCCTCAGGCTAAGGGAAGTCTCCATCTTACTGAAATGGAATCAGAGAAGTGGCAACAGCATCTAGTAGGTCCCAGAAAGAGGAAGCTTCTCCCCACCTCTTGGACCGAGTTCTGGGAAAGATTCAAAACCCCTATAAAAGGCTGGTGGTCTGGGAGGAAAAGAAACCTAGACCCATTTTTCAGGCAGAGCCTATGGAAATGGCAGGGCGTCCGAGGAGAAATGGCTGCATGGTGTGCCTAGGTAGATGGCACTGGGGACAAAGGTATAGGTTACCTGTGTCCCAGCACAGCCTGAGAACAGAATGATTTCCATGTTCCCTCAAAAGAACCATAGCAAGAGAGATGAAAAGCCTGTGGA
The DNA here is from genome assembly GCF_003265705.2 of Callorhinus ursinus. NCBI lineage: Eukaryota > Metazoa > Chordata > Mammalia > Carnivora > Otariidae > Callorhinus > Callorhinus ursinus. The sequence goes on along the minus strand of NW_027397066.1, from coordinate 90,546,655 downwards.
GATTGGAATGAGGAACTTCTGGGCAATTACATGGACTGACCTCTAAGGACTAGATAGGATGATGGCTGTTCCAATGGATGTCAGGGTTGGCAGATGACATTGAGGAACACATTGACCCTCTGCTTTCCCTTCAATAACCCAGTCATAGTCATTGCTATCCCAAAGAGTACTTTTGTGCAACTTAGGGAAAGAACACCAAAAAGTGTGTACTGCTTAGTGAATGGAGTATAGGTAAGGTTTCAGTCCCCTTGGCTCTTCACCCCACCCCCAAGCCCAGGCAGTGGCACTTGAAAACTAGAATTCAGATGGTGTCCCTCTTAAACTTGTACCACATCACCTCCAAACTTGGGTGAAAAGTTAAGATTCAGGAAATTGATCTGAAACCTCAAGTAAAATAAATCTATAGCAGTGATGTTAAAAAAAAACCCAAAACTATAATTAGGAAAACTCAACAATATCCACCAATACATGAAACTTCCCTTTATTGTAATATTTGTTTTGTTGCTTAGTTTACTACAAAATTCTATCTCACATCGTAATTACTTTTTTGGTCTGATTTATATTTTCCAGCTTTATTGATATATGGTTGACATATAACATTGTACAAGTTTAAAGTAAACAACAAGATGATTTGACACAACCATGGAGAGGAACATCTAGTCCAAATTCTGAATTTTATAAAAGAGAAAACTGAGAACAAGAGAAAGTTACATTAGTATAGGATTTAGGAATTCTTAAATCATTTTGACATACCTTTGCTATTTTCCTGGAATATCCCTACCTCTATGGAACAGAAACTACTAGCCTCTGTGTAAAAGAATAGGATAAGGAGGGGAGCCTGGGTGGCTCAGTCAGTTAAACATCTGACCCGTGATTTCTGCTTGGGTCATGATCTCATGGGTCGTGGGATCGAGCCCTGTGTTGGGCTCCACGCTCAGCGGGGAGTCTGCTTGGGATTCTCTCTCTCCTTCTGCCCCTCCTTCCTCCACCCCACCCCCCGCTCAGTTGCATGCGCACTCTCTCTCTCTCTAAAATAAATAAATAACTCTCTAAAAAAAAAAAAAAAGAATGGGATAAAGAGGTGAAGAAAGGGGAAGCAGGAGGAATCAAACTTTTATTTTCAAACACAGATGTCCATTGATATGGGGAAAATACGTGATGGGATTCTAAATGATCATTATTTTCTTCTCTACACTTTTCCACAGGTTTTTTAATATGTGAAGATTCCTTTTACACTAAAGAGAGGGAAAAAGACTTAAAATTAATAATATATCAATTTTTAATTACTAGTTATTTATTTCTAAAATCTGACTACCAATTATTTATCACAACAATGATTAGAAAGGAAAAGGCCTGGGAGAAAATGCATGTAAAGTAACCTCAAAGACATGCATGTAAATATTTTCTTCTGTCTGTCTGTGTTTTCCAAGTTTTCTATAATAATACATATTAATTTTTTAAGATAAAAATAACTTTATTTTAAAAGAAAAATTCCTAAATGAGTATTTTTAAGTATACAAATGACAATGTCTCTTACCATAACACATTTCCCAAAATACAGGTTTTTGGGACTATTGATTGGATAAAAAACTGAGTGATGATACACACACATAATTTTTTTCCAAAAAATTTAAAAACAAATCATTGAAACCCACATTTCTCTGACTCTGATGTAGCATAGACATCAGGATGGAGTGGAAATTCTGAGAGTTATATCCTAACCTGAGGTTTTCTAGCCCAGCCTCCTACTTCATAGAGAAGGCACTTCCTGCTCAGAACCTCAGTTTCCCTCCCTGTAAAACCTGCCTTGCCTTCCATTACAAGGAAACTGAGGCTTGCAGGCAGTTAAACAATCTGCCCAAGGTCATCACAGCTACTAAGTCTCCAAATGAGGGAAAGAACTCAGATGGCTTGACTGTGACACTGAGCAGGCACTTTCTAATGTGCCCCAGGGCTCCAACCATATTCTTTTCACATCTCGCCATCTTGTCTTTTAAGATGGTGATAACACCCTAAAATTAAAATGATAATACTTCTGCAAAAACCAACCCATTCTACCACCAGGAAAACAATTTACACAGAACTGATGACATAAGGAAGCATTAACCTTCAACTGGGGGACACAGGTATGAAATGGAAGCATTCATAGCAAATGATGTCAAAGAAAAAATTGGGAGAACATACACTTCTTTTTTATGTCAATTAAACTCTGTCCTTTGTCTTTGCCCATGCTATCCAAAGTAACATCAAATCTTGGACATACCTCTGACCCTTGAGAAACATTCATGAAAGAAGTCATCTTTAAACACAGAAGTTGGGGCGCCTGGGTAGCTCAGTCAGTTAAGCGTCTGCTTTCGGCTCAGGTCATGATCCCAGGTGTCCTGGGATCAAGTCCCACATCGGGCTCCCTGCTCAGTGGGGAGTCTGCTTCTCCCTCTCCCTCTGCCTGCCGCTCCCCCTGCTTGTGCTCTCTCTCTCTCTCTCTCTCTCTCTGTCAAATGAATAAATAAGATCTTTAAAATAAATAAATAAATAAACACAGAAGCTAAACCACCAAGCAACACAACGGTGTGTAACAGGAAGTTCTAAATCTTCTCTGGCAGATTCATGTGAAATAGAGGAGCCACTTGAAACTGCTAGAGCTGAGCCACCTGGGCGGTGCAGTCAGCTGAGCCTCTGACTCTTGGTTTTGGATACAGGTTGTGATCTCAGGATCTTGAGATCAAGCCCCACCGTGGGTTCTGAGCTCAGTACAGAGACTGCTAGAGTTCCTCTCTCCCTCTGCCCCTTCCCACGCTCACTCACTCACTCTCTCTCTAAAATAAATAAATAAAATTTTAAAAAATCTTTAAAAATAAACTGCTAGAGTTAACTGCTAGTGATTCCTTCACCAAAGGCCATTTCTCTCCCCTAAAGTATTCTGATGCAAGGAACTCTGTTCAATAACATTAGAAATCTGTGGGACAGAGGCTAGTACTGGTTTCAGAAAGGGACATTTGAACGCAATGTTTAAAAAAATAGCAGAGTAACATAACATAATAAAATAAAATTTTAAAAAAATAGCAGAGTAAACATTTTTGATACTAATGTTGATATTCCTCCCCTGGTCTCCATTCCATCTTTTTGTTTAAGCATGATTTTTTAAGGTAGAAAATAATGTAATCACAATCTAGAATATTATGAATCCAGAGGGGGAAAACAGTCACATAATTTTAATACTATAATATATTTTGCCTGGGTGGCTCAGTCGTAAGCGTCTGCCTTCAGCTCAGGTCATGATCCCAGGGTCCTAGGATGGAGCCCCGCATCGGGCTCCCTGCTCAGCAGGAAGCCTGCTTCTCCCTCTCCCACTCCCGCTGCTTGTGTTCCCTCTCTCACTGTGTCTCTTTCTCTGTCAAATAAATAAATAAAATCTAAAATATACATATGTATATTAGGCAATATATGTATATTGCCTAATACCCTGGAGTATTTTTCCAGCTCATTTTGAAATTTTGAGGATAAAATCTTTACTATAGATAAAAGAGCACTTTGTAGAGCTAACTCATTATTGTAAAACTCACTACCTCTTTAAATTCATGCATCTCCTGTTAGTACAAAGGAGAAAATACAGCACTGGGAAATTTTTAAAAACAGGCCTCAGTATTGAGAGAGAAAACAGGTTCTTATAATGAGATTTGGGATGAGTCATATTGAGGCCCAATCTCAAGCTTCCTAGTTGTAGCAGACTGGATCAATCCTACTGTACTTAATGATGATATTTTATTGTTGGAAGGCAACAGGAAAACAATCTAGTCCAAATCTGTGAACGACTCTTGTGAAGTTCATTGTCCAAGCATATCTTGCAGAACAATAGCAAAACAACAGTAGATACACACAATGCTTATTTTTCAGGTCAGAGAACTGAAGTGGAAAGAGTAAAATGGAAATAAATGGGCAAGCTCAGAATTTAATCTGAGGATTCTCCTGTCCTTTCCTTATTTTTTTTTAATTATAACACACTTTTTGTTTGCTCCACTCAAAGGATCAAGTACCTATGTTTATGCTGACTGCCACAGACCAAAAAAGGATTTGTTTAGAGTTCACTTGAATTAAGGAAAAAAGCTAAATTTGCACACTTAAATATATAATCTTCCCTAAACTGTTCAGTTTGTAAACTGCGTCACCTTATCTGAAATCCCAAGGACTGCTTAGTCACAGATAGATAGATAGGTAGATAGATAGATATAGATGTATTTGAGTGATACTACATTGTTCCAAGTAACATAAATATTTCCCCCCAATAAGCATAACAGATGTTTATGTTTAATAAAAAGATATTTGAGCATGAAACTCTCAACTGGATCATTAAAAAAAAATTAAGACACATCTAGTGCCCTCGAAACTCAAAATGGATATTTGTTTTCATTCCCTTTTCTCATGATAACTCACACTCCTAGGGTGCTGGAATTTGCAAGGGGCTCACCAGCGTAAATCTGAGCTCAACATCACCTTCATAATTTCTACCTAAATGTGTTAGCTTATCTTGGAGGTGGTGTGTCTTTTTTTTTTTTCTCATCTGTGAAATAAATGTACAAGACAGTATCTGTTTCAGCAAGATTGCAGACTTGTTTATAGTATGACCACCTTCACAAGTGGCTTTCCTGGACCCACTGCAGACCCTTGTGGCTTCATTGTCAGTGAAAACGGCATCAGGCCTCCCTTTCATACCATGCAGTCTTGTCTGGTTCTTACTCCTCTCAAATCATTTCCAATTTGCTACAAAACTTGCTCCCTTCACCTCACTTGTGGCAGATGGCCTTATCGGCCCCAAGTTTTCACCCTTCTTGATATCCACACCTTTTGTCATGGATCTGGGCAGTTCCTCTCTTTTCTAAGGCAAAGTGTATTTTCCCCCCACCCCCAACGTTGGGGCCAGCATGTGACTTGCTTAAGCTTATGCAGTGATAGTGGATAGTGGATAGTGGATAGTGCATGTCCAAAGGCATTAAAGTCATATGAAGGATTAGGCTTGCCCTCTTCCACCTGGAAGAAGAACATGCCTGGAATAGCCTGGTGGTTCAGGGAGAGAATGAGAAAATCCCAAGGATGACTCCCCGCTCAGCCCGGATGCAGAGTAATCCCAGCTGAGACAACAGAACCACCTTCTTGAGCCCAGCTCAGATCAGCTGCATGCCACCTGGCCCATGATAAATGCTTACTGCTATACACCACTGAGATTCTGTAACTATCAGTTAATATGGCATACTTATGGCCATATTTAACTGATACATCACCCCTATACCACTGTATTAGTTATCGATTGCTGTGTAACAGATTATCCCCAAACTCCATGGTTTTAAATGACAGTTATCTTGGGGTGCCTGGGTGGTTAAGCATCTGCTCAGGGCCCTGGGATCAAGGCCCAGGCTATGGGGCTCCTGGCTCAGCAGGGAGTCTGCTTCTCTCGCTCCCTCTTCCCCTCCCCCCACTCATGTGTGTGTGCAGACACAGGGATGCTCTCTCTCTCTCTCTCAAATAAATAAATAAAATTTTAAAAAATAATAAAATGACGGTTATTATTTTATAATTTCTGTGATCGGGAATTTGAAGAGTTTAGCCTCATGTGGCTGTAGTCAGGATGTTGGCAGGGGTTTCAGTAAAAGTGTTTAACTGGAGCCAGAAGAGCGGTTCCCAAGATGGCACACTCACGAAGCTTTTGACAGGGAGCCTCAGCTCCTCGCATGCTGTTGATAGGACACCTCAGTCCACTGCCACGTAGACCCTTTACATAGGCTGCCTGAGTGTCCTCATGGCACGGCGGCTAACGTCTCTCTGGGAGAGAAACCCAAAGGAAGCCTCTATGCCCTTATGACCTTGTCTCCAAAACTATATACTGTCACTTTCGCTTTACCATATTCACTAGAAGAGAGCCAAGAAGTCCAAACCCTATTCGAGGAGAGGAAAATTAAGCTCCATCTCTTAAGAAAGAAGAGTAGCTAAGCCTTTGTGAACATATTTAAAAATCACCACAGAATGCTTTCTATACATTCCTCCTCCATTTAAGATATACTCACTCCTTTCCAAGGCTTCCAAAAGTCTCATCCCATGATAGCACCAGTGGAAAATCCAGAATCTCATCATGTAAATTCAGTTTTAGGGTCCTGAGTACAGTTCTTGGAGTCCAGCTCCTCTCCATGCAAAGACCTGTGCACTAAAGGGACCAGTAAGCCGCTCCCACCACCACGCCCAACATAAAATGGTGACACAGGCACGGGAGAAAGACTATAATCATACACGGATTTTCAAAAATATTCAGGCAGCATAACTTTTACAGGTTTTTTTCCTCATCAAATCTTTAGAAGTATTATTTCTATTTCACAAAAGAGTAAATAGGTTTATGAATTCATATTTAGTGACAAAAAAGTAACCCCCAGTGAAAGGACAAAATGATCATAAAAAAATAAGTAATCAAGTCACTGGAAACTTGGGTAAATTTATTAGTTAATAGGATAGTGGGAAACTCAGAGTGCCTAGAGTATGAAAGACTTAATTAGTCTTAGTATATCAGCACTATTTAAAAGACTTTCCATATGAGCAGCCAAGAGCTATGAGAAGATATCTATTTCCACTTTACTGGTATGACCTGCTAGAACAATGTTTACATAGTATAGAATTTCTGCTTGGAATTCTAGTGAATTCAAGACTATCAACAGACCAGGTGTGAAACCAAATATCATATTTTTAAATCCTATAGAAAGATACACCATAGTACATCGATTCACACTACAAAAATGGTATGCAGGTAGAAAGGAATTGGAAAAGTACTTTTGAGCATTGGATTATATTAAATAGGTGCTATACACTGGGAGATAAAAAGGCAGAAGAGTATACATTTTATGTGGTTACAGTTCTCCAGGTACAGAAATCCTTCTGAATCATATACATAACATTGTACACAGTCTACATTGATAAAAACATACCACCAAACCAAGTACATTCATAGAAATGGATCTTTCACATAAGCCCCCCAAAATGAGACAGTCTCCTCTTTATTTCTTCGTTGCTTTTGGGGTTTTTTTGGTTTTTTTTTTTTTAAGATTTTATTTATTTGACAGAGAGAGAGAGACAGCGAGAGAGGGAACACAAGCAGGGGGAGTGGGAGAGGGAGAAGCAGGCTTCCCGCCGAGCAGGGAGCCCGATGCGGGGCTATATCCCAGGACCCGGGGATCGTGACCTGAGCCGAAGGCAGACGCTTAACAACTGAGCCACCCAGGCATTGCTTTTGGATTTCTGTTCTTCTTTATGAACAGAAAGTCTTGCATTTAATTCAAAATAACCAATAAAATCCTTCCTCCTGCCCCTCCTCCCGCCTCCCTCTGCTTGGAGGCACCAGTTTGGGCACCAGCACCATGACAGCAAGAGACAGGGTGACATGAGAGATTCTACTGTTCCCTGCACTGGACAGCTTACTGATAGAAGAATTAATCCCTAAAGAGACTGAATTGGGTTTCAGGATGGTGAAAGAGGAGTCCCCGAGGACGTGAGAGGACTTGTAGGAGCTACAAAGGAAGCTATCTTTGCTGATAGAGTCCATCCCAAATAACTCAGAGGTCAGTTTCCAATCAGGAGGTATAAGGAAGAATCCCAAAATCACACTAACTTAAACACCATAGAAAGTTATTTCTCAAGTAGAAGAAATTTGGAGGCAGGTCAGGAATCTTTCTAGCTCACCACCTGCCATGTCAAAATTGTGATCTTCAAACTCATTGCCCAAGGTGACTGTTAGAGCGTCAGCCATTGTATCCACATTCCAGGCAATAAGACAGAGGAGGGAGGGGAAAAAGACTTTCAAACCACCTCCAATTTAAGACTTCTTGAAGTCAATTTTGGGGGGGAGTTCCTCTTTGAAAGTTTATTGTTATAAAAAAAAAAAACCCTATACTTTCTACATTTTACATTCACCTCACCACATTTAATGGTACCAGTTAATGATGATATATATAAAAAGCCCACCAGCTGCTTGAAATGGCTGCAAATTTTTACCATGTTCTGGTATTAAAATGGTTTGAGCTCTTTGGAAAAATTAGGGTAACATGAAGTACAAGGATTTCAAATTCTTAGATTAGAAACAAGATGTTTAAGTCATGAAGAAATTTAGTAAAAATTCAAGGCTAAAAGGAAATGTTAATAGAAAAACAAAAACAAAAATATTATAAAAAATAAGATTCCTCCCCACACACAAACACATGGTAGGTGAAAAAAAAATGCAACCAACCCCATCCTGCCCCCAATATTTCTCTTAGAAAAGTCACCCAATCCTGAATATAGTGTCTCGCACACACAACACTTCCAATTATATCTCATAGACCAAAATTTAGTCTTATGGCTACCCGGCAAATGCAATACTTGAGCTGGATAGAGATGTGGCTCTCAGTCTGTGTCACGGATACCATCTTTTGCTTTATTGTTAATTTTGATGTATCTGTTACCCTGAAAATGAGGGGCTTAAGCCTACTTTAAGACTTGAGTATAGGGTTCACCTAGCAATCCAGTGTCCAATAGAAATGTGATGTTGTTACGGAACCTGGACTGGATTGCCTGACAGAAGAACCAAGTGGCACTCAGAGATCTTTGGAGGATAGGAGGTTTATTTAACGGCGGCGGGCTCAGAGGAGAGTGGTCTCCGAAGGTCTGAGCCCTGAGCACAAACAAAGGGGGTAATTTATACACTTCTACTTATGCATACTTGGCACTTTTGGAGCGTGCGTGAAGCTGGGCAGGGAGGAGAACCCAGAAGAGTCCGGGGCAGGGACTGGGACTCCCTTGCTGGTTTGGTCAGCCATCTTAGGACACAGATTTTTCCCCTTTATTCCCCCCTTTTGATGCCTTTTCTTACTTGAATGGGCATCGATTATTATTAGGGTTCTTGCCAGTCTAGAGGTCTGTATTGGGTTACCAGTAGTTGTAATTTAATTGATTCTATCCGAGAGCTGATGAATCGGGTGATGAGATTAGTAATACCTGGACCAAACAGGAGTGCCAATAGGATCATGAGGAGAGGACCAGCTAGGGGAAAGAGCCACATAGCCCAGCTCCAGATATTAAACCAGTTGCCCCAGGAATTTGCTAATTCTTTTGTCCTGTGTGCAACCTGATCCTAGTTTTTGGATCATGTCTCTGACTATCCCTGACTGGTTCATATAAAAACAACATTCCTCATTTAGGAAGAGACAAAGTCCCCCCTTTTCAGCAGTGAGCAGGTCCAAGCCCCTCTGATTCTGTAGTACCACTGCTGCAAGGGAGTCTATCTGATCTTGTATAGTCATTATAGATTTGGCCACCTGTTCCATATCTTCTGCGAGATAAAATTTCTGACAGTTTCTGAGAGTAATAGGAGGATGAGGCGATTCCTCCTCTTCCAGTGCCCACAGCCATTGTTATGCCTAATCCAACCAACAGTGGGATGAATTGGATGGCCCTTTTGGGCCGTGTGTGTGCCAACAAGGGAATGGGAAGGGATTGATTACTGGGGATTCTATCTACCTGAGGAGTAAGAAGCACCAATGCACACGTCCCTGCCCAGTTAGCCAGTAAGCATTGATAAATATACCTTCTGCACGTGAAAAGGGTGCCAGGTTCCGGAGTGCACCATGGTGTGGCAGACATGTACCCATCAAGCAAAAGGCAGCTGTGGGTTTGGAGACATTGGGTGACAGATAAGCTGCCTACTGAATGTGTTTCCCCAGGATTATGGACACAGTCGGGGGCCAGGTAAGACAACAATACATCAGCCGATGTTGGGTCTATTTCTGTGGGTTTGGGAGGGTCACCTGTGGGCCTGATCAGGTTAAGGAAGCTCAGTGGGCTCACTATAAGCTGAGGGGCCCTGGTTCTCAAGCAGAGCCAGCAATCTGCAGCCAACCAAGGGTTGGTTGTGTTGAATAAATGGTGGACCCCTTCTAATATACCTTTTACTTGAGGGTCTAGAGTGAGAGATCCCCGATGGGGAGAAAGCCTCAGCAGGGGTTGATAAAGGTCAGGTTTCCAGCAGGTTAGGCCCTTTTCCTCAGGACATCTCAGATCCCTGTATCCCCAGTATAGTCTGGGCCTAATTTTTCCTGTCATGAATATCTCTCCCCTATTGTGACAAGTAGTAACTTCCCTCGAGTCATAACATTGTCTTGGCATGCTAGAGTACACAGAGGTACAAGAACAGGGAGACCATGGGGTTGGTGTTGTCTGTTCTTGGTTGGATGTGGCTGCAGTTAGAGTGAGAGTGGGAACTCAGGCAGGGGCCTTCCAGATAGGAGTGGGGAGAGGCTGTGGAGGGGCCGGGGTGTCCCCAGGGGGTAGGGCAGCATAGCAGTTAGGATACTGGTCTGTCACGTGACCAGACACATAGAACAGACCCTCGTGTTGGCAGAAGTTTGGGTGGCGTTTAGCACACGCATTGAGGTTATTTGCCCAAGAGGGCTTGTAGTATTGCTGGCATGTACATGGCGGGTAGTTGGTGCTCCTTATTATCCCTATGGCGGGGAGAGTGAAGGAGAGGAAACCTGTGAGCAAGTGAGTATAGTATTACATCCTAAGGTGACCCAATAAACAACAACAATGGCAGGTGTCTGGGGCAAGTCCAGTCAGAAAGAGCAACAGTATAGAGTCCTACTCCTAGGATGAGGAATATCGTGCCGATGAGAGCTAGGGACCACGACAAGCAGGTGTCCATTAGTTGGTGGGGTCTTGTTGAAGGTGAAGCCGGAACGGGTCTGTGGGGTTTGGCTGGACTTTCCACTGGTGTGACTCCTTGTCGGAATGATGAGCTTTCTTCACTCTGGGGTCGTGGACCCACGGGGTGACACCTGAGACCTTGAGGGCAGTAGGGGTGGTTAGAACAACAGTGTGGGGCCCTGTCCACTGCGGTTTGAGGGGGTCTTTCTTCCAATCTTTGACCCAAACTGAGTCCCCTATTTGGAAGGAGTGTACCTGAGACCCTAAGGAGATAGGGGTCCACTAACTGGTGTATTTTTGTAATTCATTTAGGGTGGCCCCCAGGGCCTGAAGCTGCTCCTTTATTTTTTTATCTCCAACCTGATGTAAGTTTCCTGGAAGGCTCCCCTGGCATGGGGGAGGCTGTTCATATATTAATTCGAATGAGGAGAAACCTGATGTCCCGGGCGTGCAGCAAGCACGCAGGAAAGCTAGGGGTAGAAGATCCGGCCATGGGAGGTTAGTATCCTGACAAAACTTTGCTAAGGTTCCCTTGAGGGTGCGATTCATTCTCTCTACTTTCCCTGAACTTTGGGGCTGGTAACCGGTGTGGAGTCTCCAGGTAATATTGAGGGATTTGGTCAAGACCTGTACAATGCCTGCTACAAATGCGGATCCATTGTCACTATGGATTGTTAATGGCAGGCCGAAGTGGGGCACAATGTCCCGCAAGAGGACTTTAGCTACTTCCTGGCTTTGCTCCCTCTTGGTCTGGAAGACTTTGACCCACCCAGAGTATGTGCATACTATTACTAGGAGATATCTGAACCCCCTGCTTGGCTGCACATCTGTGAAGTCTACCTCTAGATCTTTGAAGGGGGTTGCTCCCATCCTCTGGACACCTGGTGGGGGCCACGGTGCCAACCGAGCATTATTTTTAGCACATGTTATGCATTGTTCACTCGTTGCTCAGCACAGTGCTGGCTGCTGACTGATGTAGTAGTACTTCTTGAGAAGGACCTCTAATGCAGTTTTTCCCACATGAGTGAATTGGTGGTTTTCCTTGACTAGATGCCCTCCAGTTGTTGTCGGAACAAAGATGCACCCCTCTGGCATCATCCACCATCCCTTTTCAGTTGGGGTGGCCCCCTCAGCCATGGCCCATTCTTTTTCCTTTTTAGTGTAACTGGGCGGAGGGACTTCTTCTGGGTGTGTGAGGGCCATGGTGAGGGAAGGGGCTTTGTTCATGTCCTCACTGGCTGCGGTCTTGGCTGCCTCAACTGCCAGACGATTTCCCCACGCTATGGGGTCATCTCCTTTCTTGTGTCCCTTACAGTACAGAATTGCTACTTCCTTTGGAAGCCAGATGCCTTCGAGGAGTCTCAGTATCTCCTCCTTGTTTTTGATAGCTTTTCCTGCAGCAGCTAGGAGGCCCCTTTCCTTATAGATGGCTCCATGTATATGTGCAGTAGCGAAGGCATACCAAGAGTCAGTAATAGATGTTGACTCGCTTGCCTTCAGTGAGGGTGAGGGCTCAGACTAAGGCATATAATTCAGCCTGTTGAGCTGACCATCCAGCTGTTAATGCCTTAGCTTCTAGGACTTTAGTGGTTGTGATTACTGCATAACCCGCTTTCCAGGAACCCTCTTGTAGGTAACTGTTACCATCGCTGAACAGCGTGAGCTCTGGATTCTTTATGGTTTGATCCTGCAGATCTGAACGGCTCATGTAGACCTCATCAGTTACCTCAGAACAGTTATGGTCTGGTTCCCCCTCTTCCATGGAGAGAAAGGTTGCTGGGTTTAATGTCTTTACTGTTTCGAGGGTGACCCAAGGGTTTTTGCAGAGGAGCCCTTGGTATTGTGCTAGCCAAGAGTTGGAAAGGAAGCAGTGTCCCTGTGCATTCATGAGGGACACAACTGCATGAGATCTTGACATTAAGTTCTTGCCCCAGGGTGAGCTTGTCTGCCTACTTAATGAATAGGACTTTGGCTTCCAGCGCCCTGAGGCATGGTGGCCATCCTGCTGCCACAGAGTCCAGCTTCTTTGACAGATATGAAACTGGCCGTTGCCAGGGCCCAACAGTCTGGGTGAGTACCCCGAGTGCTATCTTTTCTTTTTCATGTACAAAGAGATTGAAGGGTTTCTCTATATCTAGTAGGCCCAGTGCTAGAGCCTGCCCAAGGTTGGTCTTTATCTCTGTGAAGGTGGTTTCTGCTTCCTCAGTCCAGACAGGGGATTCTCGATCTGGTCCCACGAAGAGATCATAAAGGGGTCTTGCTATTGCCGAGAACCCAGGGATCCAGATGCGGCAGAATCCTGCAGCCCCCAGGAATTCTCGTAGGCCCCTTTTTGCCTGGGGCTGTGGCAGGGAGACAATGACTTTCTTTCTTTCCGGCCCTAGTTCTCTCTTCCCTTGGGTGAGGAGGACACCAAGGTATCAGACCTGTTGTTGGCAGATTTGTGCCTTCTTCCATGAGACTTGGGATACCGAGTCTGACAGGAGCTATAGGAAGGCCTTTGTGCCTTTTGTGCAGTCTTCTTGTGTGTCACTGGCGAGAAGGAGGTCATCCACATACTGGAGGAGGATGCATCGTGTGGCCTCTCTTGGGAAGCTGGTGAGGTCCACAGCCAGAGCTTCCCCAAAGAGGGTTGGTGAGTTTTTAAACCCCTGCAGGAGGCGCGTCCACATCAGTTGCATCTGGCGCCCTGTTATCAGGTTCAGACCATTCAAAGGCAAACAGTGGCCGGCTCTGGGGAGCTAAGCAGAGGCAGAAGGCATCCTTCAAATCTAGGCAAGTGAACCATCTGGCCAGCCCTGGGATTTGGCCGAGGAGGGTGTGTGGATTCAGGACCACTGGGTACAGAGAGATGGTCACCTTGTTGATGGCCCGCAGGTCTTGAACTGGTCAGTATCCCCATCCTGGCTTCTTGACTGGCAGAAGTGAGGTATTCCAGGCCGACTGGCACTCGACTAGGATACCTGCTTCTTTGAGTTTGGCCAGATGTTCTTGGATGCCGATCTTAACTTCTTGTGGAAGGGGGTATTGCCTTTGCCCCTGAGGTTGGGCTCCTGAGATCAGTTCAACAATGATAGGGTCCCGATTCCAGGCTAGTCCAGGTGGGTTGTTTTCAGCCCGTACTGAAGGGAAGGTAAGTCTGAATTCTGGTGGGCTGCTCGGTTGGGCCTGGGCACAGAATAGCCTCCATTCTTCTTCCCTCAGCGTGGTAATTACTAGTACCAGAGACCTTGTCTCCTCTTGCCTTGGGTCCAATCAAAGGCTAGCGTGTCCAGTGGGCTCAAAGGTTATCTGATCCCCAAGCTTGGAGAGTATGTCTCGGCCCAGGAGAGGGATGGGGCAATCAGGCAGATAAAGGAATTCATGTTGGAACTTGTGGCCCCTGAGTCCATACTGGCGAGACTGGCAAAAGCGCTGTTGTATTGCCCGCATCCCAGTGGCCCCAAGGATGGTCATAGTCCTTTTGCTGAAAAGGGCCACTGGGGAGGTGACACCAGAGCGTTCGGCCCCAGTATCAACCATGAAAGTCTCTGGTTGCCCCCCCACCTTCATTCTGACCTTGGGCTCATGGGGACCAAGGAGGAAAGAGCCCGGGTCCCCTCAGTCTGAGTCCATTCCCGCAAAGCCTATGAGGTCTTCCTCCCAGGGTTCTTCCTTGTAGCAGCTGGGCTTCTGAGCCTTTCCCCAGTTGGGACATTCATTTTTCCAATGCCGTTTCTCCTTACAGTAGGCACATTGATCCCTTGCCAAGCGAGTTCTGGGTCTCCCCCTTTTCAGTGGTCAGAGTCTCCTCGCCTTTGTGTTGTCCTTTTCAGGATGGCTGCAAGAAGGCTGACTTTCTTTTTCATCTTTTTATCAGCTGCAACCTCCCTGTTCGTGTAGACCTTATTGGCAATCTCTGTTAGCTGGGTGATGTTCATCCCAGTGAAACCCTCTAGTTTTTGGTTTTTTTCTGATGTCTCGGGCAGCCTGAGCCATGAAGGAGGTGTTTACTATCTGTTGGCTTTCCTGTGCCTTGGGGTCAAACGGAGTATATCCTGTAGGCTTCACATAGTCTTTCGTAGTGGTCCCTGGGTACTCCCCTGGTTGTTGAGTGACCAAGGATACCTTAGTCATGTTCATGGGTTTCTTAGCTCCTGCCTGGATTCCCTGGAGGAGGGCCTCCTGGTACCGGCAGATGTGGGCCTGTCCCTTGGTTGTAGTGAAGTCCCATGCTGGGCACTCTTTGGGTGTGGCCATATTAGCCCAGGCAGCAGGGTCGATAACTCCCGCTGGTGCATGCCATTCCAGATACTGCCATGCACCTTTCATTATTCTCCTCCTTTCCTCTGTGTTAAACAGGGTTTGGAGTAACTGTTGGCAGTATTTCCAGGTTGGCCGATGAGTCTGGAAGAGGGATTTTATGAGGTCTACCATAGCCTGTGGTTTCTCAGAGTAGGATGGGGTGTTATGTTTCTAGTTGAGGAGATTGGTGGTGGAAAAAGGTTGATAATACATCATAGAATGGCTGAGTTGGACTGTCCCGTCTTCATCACACCTCTCGGATTCCCATGTCTTCCCTACCAGCATTTGGAGGGCATTTGCGCCTGGCCTGGGGTGCAGCCTGGCTGCTGGTCCTGGAGAAAGTGGATCCTTTGGGCCCAGAGGTGCTGGTGAAACTGATGGCGGTGGAGTGTCTGGAGCTGAAGGGCCAGGTATAGATTGTCTTGAGGGCGCATACAGTGGGGGCAGGATCGGTTTGTCCTCGGGATCTTCCGCTATGATTTGTGGAGACTTGGACTTTTGCTGATTTTCTTTAGGTCACTTGGATGAGGCGACTAAGACCCTGGCCTGTCCCTGCCTATTGCAAGTGAATCGCACCTAGCAGGGAAGGGTCTGGGCAATTCCTAGCCAGGAGTCAATGTACGGAATCTGGTCAGGGTGTCCAGGTTCTCCTGTTACAACTCGCCATACTCGACGAATCATTGGGACATCGAATGTCCCTTCTGAGGGCCACCTGACATTAAAGGTGGGCCAATTCCATAGGGTTCTCAACTTGCCGGGGTTCATCCTGACTCCATAGTCTCCTGAAAACCCCTTCTTGAAATTTTTGATCAAGGTCTCTAGAACCATAGGTTTACACTGCCCTGACCCCATGGTGATGTTCCCGTGTGTGGTGGCACAGAGACAGACAAAGGGGGGGGTGCCTCCTGAGGTGAGGAGACCAATCAGATGCCCGTCTGGCCATGTCCTGAAGGAGCTTAAGAGAGGCTTAGCCATAGCGGTGTCAGCATTGTGACTTAAGATCAGAATCTATTCTGATGCCAACCTAGACGCTATGCCGTTCACCAGTGAATTGCAGACAGGCCCACTCAGACTCAGGCTTCTAAGGACCTTAAGGGTGCCCACCCGTGGAGTCACAGAATCAGTCCACTTGAGCAAGCCAGGTCAGACTGCACATTCACTCACACATTCACACTCCAGAAGTTATTACATTCCCTCCCTGGGAATCCCGACCTGTGAGACCTCTAAGAGGTCTCTGGGAGGTGATCAGGCTCCCCTTCTGCCCCAATGGGGGTGGGCCTGTCTGGGTCCTGGGCCCCCAGGCCCTACCAGAATCTGACGTTGGGACCAGGTCCTCACCTGCCAAGTCTCCTCGAGTTTGGCGGGAAGAGCGGAGCGGGGCTAGACTGAGGTGACCGGGGCAAGAGATTGCTGAAAATTAGGGCAGGGTGCAACTTCTCCATTATGATCCCTCGTTCCATCACCGTCCCACCGTTGCCCCAAACCGGTGACAGCAGTGGGCCAGTACAGTTGGGTTTCCCGGTCAGGGAACCAAATGTTACAGAACCTGGACTGGGTCGCCCAACAGAAGGACCAGTTGGCACCCAGAGATCTTGGAGGATAGGAGGTTTATTTAATGCTGGCGGGCTCAGAGGTGAGTGGTCTCCAAAGATCTGAGCCCGGAGCACAAACAAAGGGGGCAATTTATACACTTCTACTTCCGCATACTGGGCACTTCTGGCGCGTGGGCAAAGCAGGACAGGGAGGAGAACCCGGAAGAGCCCTGGGGCAGGGGCTGGGACTCCCTTGAGGACTCAGTCAGCCATCTTAGGACACAGATTTTTCTTTATCAATATTAATGAGGTAACTTTTGAATAGCCTCAGGATAAGGGCTGGTTGCCAGGGGAACCCACCCTGTGCTCAGACTCTTGGAATTTTTAGCTCCACCCCCTCCCCTGCTGGATGAAACTCCATGCCCTGCCCCCGTACCTTGCCCACTTCCATCTCTTCCATCTGGCTCTTCCTGAGTTGAATCCTTTATAACAAACCAGTAATCTAGTGACTAAACTGCTTTCCTCCATTCTGTGAGCCACTGTACCATATTATTGAACCTAAGGAGAGGGTTGTGGGATCTGCAGTTTGTAGCTGGTAGACCAGAAGCACAGGGAATAAGCTGGATTTCAGACTGGCATCTGAATGGGGGAGAGATGGAGTCTTGTGTGACTGAGCCCTTCCTTCACCTGTGGGATTTGACAGAATGTCCAGGTAGATAGTGTCAAAGTTGAGTTCAATTGTAGGACACCCAGTTGATGTCTACACAGAATCAGAAAATTCTTATTGTGGAAAAACCTACACATGCAGTATGAGAAGTATTGAAAGTAAAGTGTAGAGTAGGGAGAAACAGGGTTTTTCCTTACAACATTCCTCCCTCCAAATGTGTCATGACTGCATCTAATAGACAAAACACAATTTGTATCCAGATTATGGATGCAAAGAAGAGTGGTCAACATAGTTTTTGGCTTTTTAACCTCCAGTTTACATAAAGGTATTTTAAAAGGAGAGTAGACTGACTGATGGGCCATTCTTCAGTTACCTATCATGTCACACTTATATATTATATTTGTGCATTCTGAAATTATACAGTGCCAGAAAAATGTGATGGAAGTTATTCCTTTGGGGAAATAAATTATTTTAAGTAAATCTATTCTACTGAAAGCAGAGGAAATGCAAGTAGTGTTACCTGGCAACTTTGAATATCAATGAAATGATTAAGCATATAGTTTCCATTTATTCATGAGCTATAGCTACATAATGCCAAATTTCCAACTGTTTGATACTACAAGGAAGGAAGAAAAAGGATCTGACAAGTGTAGAGCTCATTTGATCTTAAAGGAAAGTGTTTCCAAACCTTTACCTCCCCCAAGCTTATTCATTCTTTCTCATGGGGGAAAAACTCAATCCAGGGAGAAGATCACTCTGGATTGCATCACATAAAATCAGAAAACTCTAAAATACTAAATAAAATGCTACTGTAGACTGAATAATGGCCACCCAAGGATATCAGGTCCTAATCCCTAGAACCTGTAAATATTACCTCTGTGGCAGAAGTCTTTGTAGATGTGATTAAATTAAGGGTTTTGAGATGGAGAGATTACCCTGGCTTATCCAAGTGGGCCCAGAATGTAATCACATGTATCCTTATATGAGGGAGACACAGGGAGATTTAACACAGATACACAGAGGAGAAGGTGATGCATGTCAGAGCAGATAGAGATGTGAAGATGTTGGTGTTGAAGGTTGGAGTGGTGCTCCCAGGAGCCAAGAAATGCCTGCAGCCATCAAAAGCTGGAGAAACAAGGAATAAACTCTTCCCCTGAATCCCCCAAGGGAGCATGGCCCTGTTGACTCCTTGACTGTGGCCCAGTGATACTGATTTTGGACTTCTGGCCTCTAGACCTGTGAAAGAATAAGTTTCTGTTTTAAGCCACCAAATTGATGGTAATTTGCTACAGCAGCCATAAGACTAGTCTTCTACAAGTACCAAAATATCAGGGCATACTAGCTCAGTTGCTTACAGCAATTTTTCTCCACTGCCATGTTGCCACAGAGCACCAGAGTAGGCCAATTGTACAGACGAGAAGAGTGTGTGTCAGAGAGATTAACACATTGATTAAGATCACATGGGGCACCTGGGTGGCTCAGTCGTTAAGCATTTGCCTTCAGCTCAGGTCATGATCCCGGAGTCTGGGGATTGAACCCCACATCAGGCTCCCTGCTCTGTGGGAAGCCTGCTTCTCCCTCTCCCACTCCCCCTGCTTGTGTTCCCTCTCTCACTATGTCTCTCTCTCTCAAATAAATAAATAAAATCTTAAAAAAAAATCACACAAGGTAGACAGCGATGCAGCAAGGTTTTTAGTTTAGTTTATGCTGTTCCAGAGGCTGTGTACTCTACCACACTGATCCCTGAAAACTGGAACAAAGGCTTCTTGTCTTCAGCCACTGGAGTCATTTTCCACTCTTCTCCTAGCAGAAACCCTGGTTTCTTCCTCAATGTCTCCCCTTCCTCATGCCCACATCTATTAAACAATGAAGTTCTTTCTATCCAAACTCACTTACAGTTCCTGAATCCATCTCCTCCACCCATCCCGTTGCCACTTTCTTAGTTCCTGCCTTTATTGTGTCTTTCCCAAATCATGGCAATAGATTCCCAATTCTCTATACTTACTTGATGGTTCCTGGTAACCTAAGGTGTAACATCCAAGACCTCGGCATGGCATAAACAACCCTTCATCATCTGATCGCAACTACCTTGCCGGCTCTATTTTTCCCCCACACCCATTGTTCTAGTTATACACTATATTTTTTTAATCCCTTTCCCATACTCTAGGCTTTCATAAATGCATGATGTTGTCCCTGGCATTCTTCCTGTGTGGAATGAACTTCCTCTTTTCCACCTAGCCATCACTCTTAATCATTCTTCACAATTCAGGACTGACTAACATCACCTGTTTCATCAAGCCTTTCCTGAGTCTTCCAGGTGACCCCAGAGGCTTTCTCAAATAACACGTAGCACAGTATACATACCAACTGGATCATGAATTCCTCAAGAGTAATATAGAAATATTATAGACTTTCTATTCTGGTTCAACAATCTCCAAACTAGGGTATCTAATACCTGTTTGGTGTGCATGGAGGAAATATTAAAACTTCAATTTAAATTTTTTTAATTTATATTTTTCTTCATTGTTTTAAATTTTGATTTATCTAATGTTTTATAAAACATACATAATATATACCAGTAGCACATGTATGTAATTTTCAAAAAAGAAACATATATGGGGGGATGATCACTAATTTTGTTTTAACTGATGGAAAAGCACAATATAAAGTTTGGCAACCACTGGTCTTGCCTGTTTTTTCTCCAACTATAAAATTCCTTTTCTTATGCACAGTCCAGTCTCTAATTTGCTCTTTCAGGCCTTTTTCAGGAATACAAGTCTGATCCTGTGACCCTCACCTCAAGCTGCTTTAGTGATTTCCCACCCCTATACAACGATTGCAAACTGGTGGCCCCTTGGATCAAATCTGGACCACGGGCAGGTTTTGTTTTGCCTCAACAATGATTTGTTTGAAAAGAAAATTTCTGACCAATGTTGAAAAATCTTAACATGTCACACACTGACATACACAAACATACTTAACTTTTTCTTAGGAAATTAAAGATCTGGCAACACTGGGCCTGCATTCAAACAAAGCCACAGTTGGTCATGGCTGCTGCCTTCTTTAGATGGGACCTAATTCTCAGATTCAGCACAATCCCCACCAGACCTTATTGTCTGTCCACACTGAGGCCAAGCGTCAGCTGCCATTTGTCATTACTTTCATGGTGTTCTTTCCTTAGAGTTAAGAGAAAAGTGAAATATTCTCATACCTATGTTTATGTTAATTGGGAAAGCAAAAGATAGACTTTTTTTTTTAAGATTTTTTTATTTATTTCCAGAGAGAGAGAGAGAGAGACAGAGCACAAGCAGGGAGAGCGGCAGGCAGAGGGAGAAGCAGGCTCCCCGCTGAGCAAGGAGCCGGATGTGGTACTTGATCCCAGGATGCTCGGATCATGACCTGAGCTGAAGGCAGATGCTTAACCCACTGAGCCACCCAGTCATCCCAAAAGCTAGACTGGAAATGGCAATGAATTCAGGAAAAAAAAAAAATAGAAAAAAGTAGATTTCTTTCAGAAGCGAAGATATGCACACAATGTGTGCCCGAGTCAATATAATATGGTTTTCTAATAACCTACTTCATTCATTCATTTGTTACCTAATCCTGGTCCCCAGAGGCATCTGTGTTTTTGACTCCATTTTAAAGAATCAAGCAGTTATCCCTTAACATGACAAACAGAGCCTCTCACCTTACCAGCTCTTATTTTTTCTTGCCCCATTTCTACCCTTAATCCATTCTTCCCAGACAACTGCTATGCATGGAAGGAATAGGAGCAACCACTACTGAGTTTTTTCTATCCACTAAAAATAGATAGGTGTAATAATGGGTCTGTTTCCCAAGGCCATTTTTCCCTAACCACTAAAGTCTTTCCCAAGCAAGACGGTAAATCTAAAAAATTTAAATTGAGGCTTTAGAATGCAATTATAATTCTGTACACTTAGAATTTTTTGCCTGGTACTCTTCTAAATTCTTTATACAATACCCCTAAAAGTTAGGTTCTGTCATCCTGTATTATAGCTGAGAACACGGAATCCTAGAGGAGTTTAGAAATTTCAGAGATAACATGGTTAGTGAGAAGCTCAGGCAGGAATTGAATTCAGGTTTATATTATACCAATGATCTTGACCTCAGTTCCTCCGCAAAAGTGTGCCTTGGTCTATAATGTACTTCTCTGTCATTATCTACATAAAATTTTTACCAATTCTCGGTGACTCAGCTCAAACATCATCTGCTACGTAAAGCCCCCTGCGTTTCTTCGGATACAACATTTTTTCCAATAAATACATATTTATGGAGTTCCTATCTGAGATAATATGTATGAAGAGTTTATGTACCTGGCACATATTAAGTGAAAAAGCAATCTATTTTAACCCCTACCACCCACTTCCTACCCACTTACACTACATTGTGATTATTTATAATTATTTTACCTCTGATGGCACTTATGATCTGGAAGGAAAGAAGTGTGATCAAAGAATGTTAAACCCATTCATATGTAGGACAATGGAAAGTTATTTGAAAACTGTAAGAAAATGAACCTACCAAAACCCCTTTTAGCAGAGTATCAGAGGGTTTCAGCTAGATTTGAGCACTAAAGTCTGAATGAATATTAAAATTCTTTGAATGGAGTAATGCTCTAGAAAGGAACCCAGAGTGATTATTGAAAACACCTACCCACTAGAATTAGGGAGAGAAAAGAACAATAAAGTAAGAACCCGCTGAGGACAGAAATAAATAAGCTGTCGTAAGGGATCCACAGGGAGATATTATGTTTCAGAAAATGGCAAGGGCAAAGATTTTGAAGGCACAATGAGCTGAGTTTTACACTTTTGTGAACTGAGGATTTTAAAAAATCTTACTGTATGAGATTGTTGTAGGAATTAAACTAAATGAGATAATCTACATGAAAAGTTTAATTCTCTGCCTGTCATTTGATAAGTCCATCCAAAAATGTGCGTTCCCTACTCCTTACCACCCCTTTCTGAATGCTGCTGTTCAGCTTGTCTATTTTTTTTCTTTTTGTAATAGTTTTATTGAGATATAAAATATACCATACAATTCACCCATTTAAAGTGTGCATTTCAATGGGTTTCTTTTTTTTTACTATTTTTTTTAAGATTTTATTTATTTATTTGGTAGAAAGAGAGATAGCGAGAGCAGGAACACAAGCAGGGGGAGTGGGAGAGGGAGAAGCAGGCTTCCTGTTGAGCAGGGAGCCCGATGTGGGGCTCGATCCCAGAACCCTGGGATCATGACCTGAGCCAAAGGCAGACGCTTAACGACTGAGCCACCCAAGCACCCTCAATGGGTTTCTTTATTCATGGGGTTGTATGGTCATCATTATAATCACTAGAACATTTCCATCACCCCCGAAAGAAACCCCATACCTTTTAGCTATCACCTTGACACCTATGCTTCCTGGCCCTAGGCTACTAGCAATTTATTGCTAGACAGAAATTATTCTGTCCCTATAGATTTGACTATTCTGGACACTTTATAGAGATAGAATCACATAATATGAGATCTTTTGTGACTAGCTTCTTACACTTAGCATACTGTTTTCAAGATTCATCTATGATGTAGCATGTATTAGTACTTCATTCCTTTTTCTAACAAAATAATATTCTACTTTATGGATGTACCATATTTTGTCTATCCATTCATCAGTTGAGAGACATTGGGTTGTTTCAACCTTTGGGTTCTTATGAATAATGCTGCAGTGAACATTTATGTACAAATTTTTGTTTAAATATCTCTTTTCACATCTCTTGGGTATACTCAATAACAGTGCAATTGCTTGGCCAAAGTGGCCTAGTGTTTGAAAAATCCATCCTTCACAATGTGTTCCTGATTCTGTAATTGCTCAAAAATGCAAAACTTATCTTGCCCCTTGGTGAACAAATTCCTCAGTAACTCCTCATTATATAAAGATTGAGGTCCAAACTCCTTAAAATCAAAAGGACACACAAGATCTTTTAATATCTGACTTCTGGACAACTTTCTAGTTTACCTCCTACCACTCTGCTTCCTACTTCCAAGACTTCAGGGAAACTGAAGTTTCCCAACCATGGGCAAAAACGAGTCAGACTTGAAATTGTGTGCCTGCTTCTGCCTCTCACGATTTTATCTGACCCATAGCTCTCTTAAGTATATTATGAGATAGATTGTGAAATAGTAAAATCTATATTGCAGAGATA
>NW_027397066.1:90513607-90523255 GCF_003265705.2 Callorhinus ursinus | reverse complement strand
CTACCTGGGCTGAAACCAAGAGTCTGAGGCTTTTTTTTTTTTTTTTTTAAGATTTTATTTATTTATTTGACAGAGACACAGCACAAGAGGGAACACAAGCAGGGGGAGTGGGAGAGGGAGAAGCAGGCTTCCCGTGGAGCTGGGAGCCTGATGCGGGGCTCGATCCCAGGACCCTGAGATCATGACCTGAGGGGAAGGCTGATGCTTAACGCCTGAGCCCCCAGGCGCCCCCAAGAGTCTGAGGCTTAAGGGACTGTACCACCCAGGCGCCCCTGATTAATTTTCATTCCAGCGCTTCACTCTGTATGAAATTATTTTGTCTTGCCCTCTGAAATGTGAGCTCCAAAAGAGCAAGTGCCCTATCTCTTTTCTTCTCCACTGAGTCTCAAGAGCTCATATCTGGTGAATAAATGGTTAGAGGGTAAATGGGTTTAAAATGACCAAATAGGTGGCCAAATTGCTTTTGGGATGGTCACTGGTTCTTACTGCCACTGGCAGGGCCTGAATACCCTTGGAAGCACTTAGTACTACCAAGCATTTATCATTTTTTGTAGTTGTCCATTTTAAAGTTCAAAAATAGGGACCTATATCCCATGTCAGAGTAAGTTTTCTTTAGACATTGTTAAGAACAAATCAGATATTTTAATGTAACCTCATATCCATCTTTGAAAAATAAACAGGCAATAACAACCATTATTTGAGTGAGAAACAGAGTAAATGAGAATGTTTCATATTGGTTGGAAATTGATGTGATGACTCATAAGGGCACTGAATTTGAAAATCAAATCTTTTTAAGACTAAAGACTTATCCTTGCAATATACAGTAAAACGTTTGCTGGAACTTCCCTCCCTTCTTTCGTTTATTTAATCAATCACTCATTCATCTTACAAATATTTATTGATTGCTCACAGGCCTAGGTACTGTAGAAAATCTTTCTCTCTCATCAGACCACACCCATCTTCTAGGTCAATATCACCTGGCCTTTATTTTTAAATTCATTCTGACTTGTACTGCAG
Organism: Callorhinus ursinus; assembly: GCF_003265705.2. Lineage (NCBI taxonomy): Eukaryota > Metazoa > Chordata > Mammalia > Carnivora > Otariidae > Callorhinus > Callorhinus ursinus. Next base: position 90,522,238 of record NW_027397066.1, on the reverse strand, counting down.
AATTATCTAGAATGACAACCCTTAAATGGAGAGACAAGGAAAGTCTATACCTGAAATCTTTTTGGGAGGATCACCTTACAAGTTATTGCTAACCATCAACCAATCTAGCCTTTTAAGTAATATTGTACTGGATTTAAAAAACCCTTTCTTTAATTTCTTGTTATATCTTCCTCCTTTACAGAGATATTTCTCCCAGTTCCCACTTTTCATAGTTTCCAGGCACCCTAACTTTGAATGAAAATACCCTCTCCTAGGACTACAGGTGAGGTGGGAAACTGAGCACCGGCGTAAGGAAGGGAATTTTCTTCTTGGTCCTAATGTCCACCTAATTTTTAAAGCATAGGTTCCTTATTATATGGGGCTTGCAATTACATCCATAAATTAATTATTAGATAACTCCATGTCTCCTATACCTCATTTTTTCCGAACCTGTGGGTAATGAGTGGAGGGACGGCCGGAGTAGAAAATCCTTTTCCTTCTGAGAATAAGGAGGGGTGTAAACAGAAGCTGAGTTCAGGACACTGCTGTGAGACTGGGGTTTCAGTAGGGGTCAACATTACATTTAGCCTTCTCCTCAACACGATTCTCTTTCACCTACCCGTGAAATATATAAAACGAAATTTTACATATAAATAAAGTTTTTGCATTGGACCAGCTGGTCCAGTTCTCCTATCTGCTAACTTCCTTCCCCACTGTGTCTCAGTTCATTAACTCTACCTCTCCCCGTACCGAAACCCTCCACCTAGCAGCCTCTCTCCCTCTTCCGGCTACTGGTCGCTCTCCACCTTCCATCTCCTCACCCCAGCATCCCCAGCCCGCGAGTGATTGAGGAGATCTGGGGGCTGCCGGGCCCCAGGTTTGCGGTAGTCAAAGCCATAGCTCTGGGGTGGGGGACCCCGAGAGTATGGCGGGGGCAAGAAGGTGGAAAGCGCGTTCCTCTTACGTGTGATCTCAGCACAAATTTGCCTGGAGTTCTCCTGGCGAAAGAGCGGGCAGGTTTCACTGTTTCTTAAACGCCTACTAGCCAAGCTTGCAGGTCCGCGCTCCCCGCGTCTGCGCCTGGCAAGCCGAAACTACATTCAAAAGGCAAGGCTGGCTTGCCCACGAGGTTGGGATTGGGGATTTTGAATGACCTCGAGGCCTCTTCCTCCTTCTCGTCACCCTTCCGCCACTCCCCTAGTCACCTTCGCTTCAGCAAAACTGCCCCTCAGGGAGAGAGGTCTCGCTTTCTCTCTCTCGCAAAGGGTTAATTTTCTGATCGCACGAGGGGGAGGAGATTTCCCTGTAGACAAGTAAAAAGGGTGATGGACAAACATGCGGGCACTAAGACCGCAAGGCATTCATTTCCTCCGCCGGTGGATGCGGACGCCGGGAGGAGGAGAGCGCCGAAGCGAGGACCTGGGAGCCGTGGCACAGGCAATGCTCGACCCTGGATGTAGCTGAGAGAGGCTGGGAGAGGCCGGCCCGCGGACATCAGCCGCGGGGGGAAGACCTAGGGGGGTGGGTGGGGAAAACAGGACAGCATTCGTAATCAAGCGCTTTACAGATTATTTTATTTTGTATAGAGAACACGTAGCGACTCCGAAGATCAGCCCCAATGAACATGTCAGTGTTGACTTTACAAGAATATGAATTCGAAAAGCAGTTCAACGAGAATGAAGCCATCCAGTGGATGCAGGAAAACTGGTAGGTGATGGTTTCGCGTGATACTCTTCCCGGGAGCCCTGCGCGTCTTCCCGCTGTGCCTTAATGTCGGTGTTTTCTGTCTGGGGCGTGAATGGAGCGATGAATCGCAGGCAGCAGAGAGCTGGTCGCTGAGTTCCCGGGTCTCCCGGGTGCAGGAACCACTGGGGCTGCATGAAGCGCGTGGGTCTGTGAGTGCCCCTGTGTGAACCGTGGCTACACATACATCTTTAACAGATTATATAACATAGAACATACATGAGTGTATAGAGTAGATGTCTGCGCGACACGGAAGGCGGGAGAGATGCTACAGTCCAGATTCCCTACCTGGGCTACCTTCTGATTTTCATCTAGATTTGGGCTTTCTCGCTTGGCCTCCCGCAAGCTGAGTGTGAAAGGCCGTGGAGGAAGGACCCAGGCTTCTGCTCCGTTTAACCCTCTCCCCATCCCTCGTGTCCTTCCTTTCTCCTTGCAGCCCTCCTACTTCACTGCCCTACTCTCTGCTGCTCCCCGGCCGGATTTCTCCTTTCCTGGACCCCTTTCCCCACGCGGATCCCTTTCCGGTTTCATTAAGAGGCGGGGGCGGAGGGGGAGGGGACAATGAAAACAGTAATAAAAATGAATGAACCCGAGCGAGTGGAGCCACGCCATTATTAAGTTTGTTTTATGGAAACGCCTTTTGGACACACTCAGTTCTAATTCAGTAGGAAGCTGCTGATTGGAGTTGAGACAGATCAAAAATGCCTCGGTCCGCAGAGTCCTTGGGGGCTCTTCCCCAGACAAACTTCTAATAGGGAAAGAGTTTTGCCTGTTTAATGTGTTCCCTCCGCCAGTCCTTTTGAAAGTCCCTGTGTGGGAGGCGATCCTATGTCACCTTGCAATATTTAACAGGGGAGGGTGTGCTCATCTCTCTTCTTCCTTGTAGACCGAGCTGCCGTGGCAGACATGCCGGTCCTCTCCTTAAGCTCGCGTCTGGCGATCAGTAAAGTGCACGCTCAACGCACCCCGGAGCTGGGCAGTGGCCTGCAGCCTCCTAGGTGCTCGATGGGAGGGTCGGGCTGAGGGGCTCTCGGGAGCCAAGGGATCCTGCCCGCCGCCGCGTGCGCGAGCGCGAGCGCGCGTGCCCCGCGCCGTCACGACCTGCCTTCCCTCCCCCCTCTCATCAATGGGAAACCAAAGAGGCGGGCGCGCGGGGGGCCGGGGATGGCTGGTGCTGTAGGAGGGGGTGCCGCGGGCCGGAGCTGCTGGAGGGAGGTTCAACTTCCTTTCCTCTGGTCCCCAGGAGTTGCGACTGGCCCCGGGAGGCTTGGCCGCGTTGCCTGCCTCCTCCCGTCCCTCTGGCCCGCCCGAGGCCCGCTGGCGCTTTGCGGCTGTAGCCCGGCCGAGCCCGCCCCCCGCGCGCTGCGCGCGGGCTGGGCCACGCCTGTGGGGGGCGGGTGCGGAGGGCACGGCGCACTCACACCCGCTGCGGCTGGACTGGGGACTGCGCTGGGTGCGGGGCGTGAGGGGGCCCGAGGGCCGCGTCTGGCCGGAGCCGGAAGCCAGGAGGCGGACGCGATCCGTTCCGAAGCCCTGGAAGTGCGGCGGGCACTTGGGGCGCGGGGCTGGGGCCCCTCCTGGGCCGGCGAGCGCCGAGGGTGGGTCCGGAAGGTGGTGGTACACCTCGAGGCCCGATCCCGTAGGAGTGCAGACATGGAAAGGCCTTTGGCGCTTGGGGAGGCCGACCCCTCCGGGCCCCTGCGGCCTGGGGACCTTCTCCGGAGGCACTTCCTCCTCCCGCCTAGAGGGTGGTGCTGAAGGCGGAGCGGGGGCAGGGGCCCGAGGTCGCGGGCGCTAGGAGCTGCGAGGCGGGCCCCCTGAGCGGCCGGATCTTCTCTGCAGCTGTTTGTCCGGTTCTCTGGCCACACCACTCGAGCCTGTCTTCTTCCCCCATGAGCGCTGTGTGCTGTTTTCTAGTCTCCCTTGTCTTCAACTTGGTGCACCTTTATTGAACCTGCCTTTCTGGAGCCGGCGTCCCCTCGCCGTGGCTGCCCCCATTCACGGTCGGCCAGCCCTCCCTTGCCCCGCCGCGGTCGATAGTGCCTCTTATTTAAACCGGTTGCCTTTTCTCTGAGGCCAGGTAACCGTTTCCCGCCTCTTTTATGCGTTCACTCAACAAGTACACAATGAGCCAGACAGGGCCTCGCCCTCACCAGGACCGAAAATGGCAAAAATGCGCCAAGTTCTTTTCTCCTGTTGAGCTCTCACCACTGTTTTCCATCTAGCTCTTTAGAGACTGCTCTTCTGGCAACATCTTTCCTGGCTTTTATTTATATGCATGAATTTTTACGTGTCCGCCGGTGCCTCCTTCCTTCCAGACCGGCAGCTCTTCAGGGCATGGTTCTTGTCTCATTCGGAGCACGTTGAAGAGAGCTTTGTACATGGCAGATGCTGGGGAAGATGCTTATCCAGTGAGTTAAAATGATTACTGGTGCCCATTTTATTGCCAGGTCTACCTGTTAATACCTGAAGTTTAACATATTTGGCCTCCCCCTGAGTTTGAATGCTATGTCATAGGCACGTACTGGGATTTTTCCCTTCCTGACCCTATTTTTTTAGCTTGCCTTTTGCAGTCAAAAAGCTCTACTGGCTGTTTCTCTTTCCTTGTAGGTCTTCCCGACCTTAATTGTCTTGCTTTCTCCTTTTTATCCCCTAACCTAGAGGGGTTGCATCTCTCCCGGTATCCTGGGGGCCCAATTTTCTAAGCCTTCCCCACCAAAATCCCAACAGCAAAAAGTCTCTACCAAGGTGCGTAAGAAAACTATTTTCTCTTTTCTTTCCCTTCTTAACAGGAGTAGGGAGCTCCATAACCCACGGCTTAAACCCTCTTGGGGGCAGGGGAAGTTTAGGAAACCAAAGCTTTACCTTTTCAAAATGGTTTGAAATAGCTTCTGTAGGACAAACACAATATTGTGAAGCAGCTACTCTGTCTTTTGAGCAGTCATTTGCACTTGTCCTTAACAATGTCTTAGGGCCTCAAACAAAGCTTGTTAATTTAGAGAATTATAACTTCTCTCTCAAAAAAGAGCTACATGGTCCTTTGAAGAATTGTGAGAAAGGCCAGGAGTGCTGTTTTGTCAGTATGCTGTCTGTGCGCTCTGTAGCATTATTTAAGAGAACCTTAAGTAAGGGTAGTTTATTAGACATAGCCTATATTCCATATTCATTACCTTATTACATATTAATGTTATCGTTCCCTTATTTTGCAGTGGTATTTGTGTAAACACTAAAGTGTTCAACTGTGGCAAGTTTATCAGGTTTATTGCTGCCTTAAATGATTAACCCTATACTCATTGTTCTAAACACAGGATAGATACATAGACCTTTTTAATTTTCTAGCAAATAGTTTCATGTATAATAGAGCAGCAATTGAAATGAATGCAAAGTAATATATATATTTCTTGGAGAATCCTCCTGAGATCTCATCTTGAAACTACACGGCAAGTTAAAAATATCTCGGGTAATGTTATCTGGTAAATAGGACTTTATTAGACATGGTAGAGGTAGAAAAAAATGCGTGCTTTTAGCTCAGTAGCGTTTTTGACTTCCAATTTTACACTGAAAAGCCCTGTCTGTGATTTTACATTGAAAAGGAAGGCATTTTGTCCCTTAAGGAGACGTCTCACCTTTACCTGTTATGGTCAGTAATAGCTGACTTAATTTATAAGTGCTGCTAGCAAGGAAGCGAAATCACATAGTGACTGGTAAGGCAAGGCGACATAAAATTCATTGAGTGAGAAGGGCAGCTGGGCTCTGCCTTCTCTTTCAGCAGCCTGCCAGGTTTGTGCTAACAGCGGTGGATGCTAGTTAGTCGCTCCAGTTGTAATTGTCTGGCCAATGATGATTATCTTCTGATGTCGGCTGACAGGGTGTTCACCAATAGGAAAAGAGGAGGCCTGTGCTGACTGCTGTAACATTATGGCTGTGAGGTGACGTCATCACAGGGCTTGCCTAGAACCTCGTGAAGCCCTCCCCTGTTCCCCTCTGGCATCCTTCACGTATCCAGCCTTTCAATGCTTTGTATATTTTTCTGACTTTCTCCATTCCCCCCACCGAGGTATTTATTGGTTATAAGGCTTTTATTGTTTACATTTTGTGTTCTGTATTTTAGGGTCTATAAGATAGTGTAGGAATTTTTAAGATTAAATACTACCCAAGAAAACCTTTTTATCCGCAAATTTGTTCTAAGACAAAAATTAGGAGAAACACTATTTAAAAGGAATTGTACATTGTTATATGTGAGGCTCAGGAAGTAACATGAGGTACAATTTCTGTATTTAAGAACATTATAAGCCTGACTTAGTATTTTACTTAAAATATAGCATCATAAGGCATGTCAAACTTTTAAAATGCAGGCAGAGTATTAAGCTGTTTCTCCTGTAGTGACAGTTGTTCTGAATCGATCCCTAAAATCCTTGAAATCTGCTATATTCGTTTATAAGAAAAATGGCTGGAGAATAAGTGCAGTCTGCTCTCATGAAACAGGAAAGGCCAGAGTCTCATTTAATCAGTGCCACTACAAATTTGGTCAGCTATCTAGGAAAATACTATGTCCACATAAAACTCATGTTTCTTGCCACTTTGGGGAATCACAGTTCATATTAGTCTTAGGATTGAAAAGTCCTAAGTGCGAGGAATTTAGCATGTCATTCAATAAACTTTAAAGAACACTGGGTTATTGGCCTAATAGCACTAGGTTAAGAATGAGAAGACTGAGAAAATGTGCAGAGAAGAAAAATATGATCTATGTTATGGTGTTAGAAAATGAAATGTGTGGTAACTATGATCTGAACTTTTATGTATCTTTTTAGAAAAGATGTATTTTTGTGCAGTCCTTGGTGTTTTAGGATTCCCAGGGATAATGGAAATTATTTTATGATCATATTATCCATCCCTATATTTGCATTAGTTATTAATAGTATATGATGATAAAATTTTTACATAGGGCCTTTTGTTAAATTGAAGGTTGAATTTTGTGAAGAAGGCTTGTTTCTTGTTGCTTTTAATGTTAGATGATGATAATTCTAAAGGTATCAGGATCACATTGTCATTTAACTCCAGTGTCTGAACCCACTCCAGATCTAAGAGTTGCTTTGCATTCTTCTTGAAAGAAGATTCTTTCAGGTTAGACGGTAGAAAAGCTGTGGGGTTGGAGGTGAGGGATGGAGACTTAGAAATACTTAGGAGGGCATAAGATAACCATCTAGTCAGTCTTTAGCCAGCAAAGCAAAATGAAGGAGTGTGGCACTATTCAGTTAATTCAAGAATTCATCTTTGCTTCAGTGATCTGGATATTTTAGGTCCAAGTATTTTTTTTTCTTTTGTGGATACTTGAAATATGTTTAATAATAGATAACCAACATTCTCTTTTTGTTCTTATTTGCATTTACCCTATGCGGAATTTACTCCCAGCCCATAAGTTTTTGTTTCCTCCGTTTCTTCTGAGATATCTTTTTCTTCTGTGCAACCTCCTTTTGTGGTTTAGGAACAACCAGCTCTTTTTCAGTAAGGATCATCTTGGTGTGGCAAGGAGAGCTCATGTATGGGTTAATCCAGCCATGAGCCCTGTAAATTCTGTGCTGCATCTTGGGGACTTTGTTCACCCGGATGTGCTCAATGACCAGAGAGTTTACATCTAAACCCTTAAGTTGAGTATTACTCTCTGCATTTTTAAGCATGTACAGTAAAAATTCAACACTCTTCTTGGGCCACCAGCCCTGTGTCCAGCCCCACTGTTTGGCCTGGGCACACCTACCAACTCCACCATGGTAGCAACAGAATGGCATACACTGCTTCTGCAAGGTGACATCCTTCAGATACTTGGTGGCTTTTTGGATATGCATACCCTTGATGGCCTGGGCAGTTTCACGTGTGTTCTTAAAGTGAACACGCAGATTTGAACCTCTTGATTTGCATGATTTTGTAGGGGTTTCGGGGTCAAGCATTTTCAGAGGTCACCTCAGGCCTCTTAGGGGAAGAGGGGGGTCCAAGTATTTTCTAACATGGATTACGTAAACATCGTCTCAATGATCCACTTAATTTTTCATGTATGGACATAGGTGAGCTGGGCTGCCCTTTCTTAATAGGAACCAGACAACAGTCCACAAACTTGGCCTTAGCTCTTTACCCCTACCTGTTCTATCTTCTAGTCCCTACCTTCAAGTCTTCCTCCTCCCATTTACTTTCCACTTATCTTTGTTAAAAGAGCACAGGCATTTACGTAGAGAAGTTACCTATGTATACCACAGATGGATATTTCTATTGATAACCCTAGAAAACCTGAATGAAAATATAATGTGGCTTTTTTTAAAGATGTTTTATTTATTTATTTGAGAGAGAGAGCACGAGCAGAGGGAGAAGGAGAAGCAGACTCCCCACCAAGCAGGGAGCCGGATGTGGGACTCGATCCCGGGACCCTGAGATCATGACCTGAGCCGAAGGCAGATGCTTAACTGACTGAGCCACCCAGGCACCCTGAAAATATAACATGGCTTTATTGAAATGTTAAAGTTCATAACTTTATCTGTTTTCAGATTGTGTAAACAGGCAGGTACAAATGTGTAACTTTTGGCATAGTTACTCATAGAACTTAAATAGCATCCCTAATTATATTTAACTACCAATCATTTTATTTTAGACATAGGTTAGTTCTTTTAAAAAATTATTGTTTTAGAGTAAAAAATGAATTTGTACTTTTAGACCTGTTGAGCAAAAACCATTCCAAAGCATTGGGTCGTGTAGGTCATCTAAGTTCAAGCTTACATGTTTATTGTGATTCGTTTCTATACTGAGCACTCAAAATTTTTAGTCTTAAGGTTCCTTATCCTAGTATATTGGAATGACAAATATTTTTAGGAAAGTTCACTCTCTGTGAACTTTCTACAATTTAACTTTAAAGCCTGTCTGCCC
>NW_027397066.1:90496679-90513507 GCF_003265705.2 Callorhinus ursinus | reverse complement strand
AAGCAGTTTTGCTGGATGGACACTCATATAGTTTTCTAATAATTTTATTTCCTCCAGGGGTACCTGGGTGGCTCAGCCGGTTAAGTGCCTGCCTTCGACTCAGATCATGATCCCAGGGTCCTGGGATCGAGTCCCACGTTGGGCTCCCTGCTCAGTGGGGAGTTCGCTTCTCCTCTCCCTCTGCCTGCCACTCTGCCTACTTGTGCTTGCTGTCTCTCTGTATCAAATAAATAAATAAAATCTTTAACAAAAATTTATTTCCTCCACATTTTCATATTTTAGTATTTTTCTTTCTAAAAATTTTATAGCTAATTGCAATATGATTAGGGGAATATCATTGACAATGTATTTTGGGCTGGGGGATCTCACTGTTTTTATTTAGGTTTATGATCACATACTTTCAGTGAAATAGGTATAACCCATTTCTTAAGGATACATTTCAAATGTTTTAGTTCAGCCCTTAACTTTATTAACACCCATCCTTGGAGCTAGTGTTTTGTTTGGTTTTGTTTCTTTAATTGATCCTTTGAGTTCTGAGGCTGAATTTTTTAATTGACTTTTGAATTCATTAACTCTTAATAGACAGTATACATCATTCTTTGAAGATTATGAAAAAAACCCATGAAATGCATGTTTATTATATATTTTTGTTAGGAGAGGTGCAGGCATTTACCTAGAAAAGTACACATGTATACATAAAGACATTAAAGTGACCTTCAAAAAATGAAAACCGATACCCCATTATAGACCATGTGTTTTTTATTTCTTGCTATTCAAAGAGCATCTTGCTGAACTGGATATACTTCTAAAATTTGCTGCAAAACAGGTCCCAATTTAATTGATTTTTGTCAATTTTTCATGGAGCCAAACGCAGGGCTTCAACCCAGAACCCTGAGATCAACACCTCAACTGACTGAGCCACCCAGGAGCCCCTTGACTTTTGTCAGTGGTTTTTAAAACTGGTTAAATAATTTGATTTTAAGATTTTATTTTATTTTTCTTATTTGACATAGCGAGCACAAACAGGGGTAGTGGCAGGTAGAGGGAGAGGGAGAAGCAGAAGCAGGCTCCCCACTGAGCAGGGAGCCCTATGTGAGACTTGATCCCAGGACCCTGAGATCATGACCTGAGCTGAAGACAGCCGCTTAACCAACTGAGCCACCCAGGTGCCCCAATAATTTGATTTTAATAAATATTTTAAAACCACAAAAATTGTACGTTTAATTAATTGGATTTATCCCGATCAGTACTTGGATTTATCCTGATGATTAATAAATTTAAAAAATCTTCAATATAGTTAATATTGGCTGAAACCTTCAAGTTTTTTTGTTTTGTTTTTGTTTTTGCCTTGTAAGCCCAGTTGTTCCTTCTATTCCAAAGGTGGTGTTAGTAAAATGTAAAAGCTTTTAAGATACTTGGCCCACTCTAACTGGGGTAATTGACTCATTCAGGTGTAGTGAGTTCAGTGGAATTGAATGCTTTGAAGTTGAGAATTTTATGATCTTGTTTTAGGAGGCTCAGTGGAGAAATAGGGGCTAGTTGAAAAGGTTTACTCCTGAAACTTTTTTTTTTTTTAAATGTGTGAGATTTCTCTTAAAGTCTTTGGGTGCGTTAAGCATTTAAAAGCTGGACTAGCAGTGGTTATCATTACAATAAAAGGGAAGGAAGCTCAATAAAGGGACTGTAAATATCAATGTCTATGGTTTCTTCTCAGTTTTATGACTTTTTGGCAGACTTAAAGATCTTTAAAAGTGGGGTAGATTTTCTTTATTTTAGAGTAATGATACTAATAGTTGGTACATAATTGTTTACTGATTGCAGGCATTCTTTTTTATTTTTTTTTAAGATTTTATTTATTTATTTGAGAGAGAGCATGAGCAGGAGGGGAGGCAGAGGGAGGAGCAGGCTCCCCACTGAGCAGGGAGCCCTCATTTGAATAGGAATAAATACTCAATCAACAATGCACTCGAACAATTGGCAGCATTGTAAACACGGAAGGAACTTGTGATTTTAGTCAAGGATCTCCCAAGTGCCTCTAAGAAATTTTCACTAAGGGATCCTGAACACGTCCAGCCAGGATCTCTACGAAAAACACCTATAAACATTGTAGTGAACATTAAACTAGATAGATACATAAGCACCTTAATCATTAAGAAATATTTCCTGAATATTATGTGTTCATCTATCAACACTTTCAGAAGGGGGGAACACCACGTCACCTTTAATGTTGCTTCTCTCATAAACAATTCCAGTTTTGTCGCAAGCGATGACATGCAGATTCGGAACCTTTCTTACAAAGCATGCTTTCTGTTTGCTTCTCTTCCACGAGCCTCATACGTTCAACCTGGTTCTGGAACCCCAGGAATTTGTATCCACCTGGCACTGCCTGTACCCGGTTTTCCTCCCAGTAAACCTCCAGGCAGGTTTTAGTAGCTAGGGTAAATAGTCACCCACTGTTGACAGAAGGGAAAAAAAAAGATGTGTGGGTTGAGGATGTCCCTATTCTTTGAGGTCTGTTCCTGCAGTGCGAAGAATTAAAGTGTACTTTTATTTGTTCTGTTTATGAGTTTTAAATTCTTTATCTCGTTCTACAGAAAGAAATATTATAGGCAAAGACATGAAAGCATTAGAAAATGTAAGGATACGGGAATAAAACATCTTTAATTCTTATCCAGAGGCATCCGCTGTTCTTTTGCCACATTTCCTTCAGCCTTGTTTCCAAGTTTTTGATATACTTTAGATCATTCAGTGCATACCATTGACAGATTGAGTTCCTTATTACGTGCTGGGGACTGCACTTGGCGCCTTACATTTAATACATCATGTCATTACAACTTTTATGTTTCTTATTTCCCTCTTTACATTATAAACATACCACTAAAACCTCTCCAGAAGTATATTTTCCATATATTTTATTGTTTGGTATTCTTTGGACCTAAATTAATTTAGGTAACCATTGCCTTACTGTTGAACATGTTAAGTGTCTAAGATTTTGCTATTAGAACTAGTCCTCTGATTATCATTGTATATTAATTTTTTACTTATCTGATAATTTCCTTTGTATAAATATAAATTATAGCATGCAGGGGAATTACCTCTTTTTTTTTTTTAAGATTTTATTTATCTGATGGAGACACAGCGAGAGAGGGAACACAAGCAGGGGGAGTGGGAGAGGGAGAAGCAGGCTCTCCGCGGAGCAGGGAGCCTGACGCGGGGCTCGATCCCAGGACCCTGGGATCATGACCTGAGCCGAAGGCAGATGCTTAACGACTGAGCCACCCAGGCGCCCCGGGGAATTACCTCTTTTAAGGTTTATAATATTTATAGCTTGGTTGATGTCTAGAAAAGAAGAACCAATTTGCACTCCAGCAAGGAAGGACAGTTTTCATATCCTTCTTAGCACTGAAGATGATCACATTTTAAAAAACTTTGATAGGGCGCCTGGGTGGCTCAGTCAGTTAAGCGACTGCCTTCGGCTCAGGTCATGATCCTGGAGTCCCGGGATCGAGTCCCGCATCGGGCTCCCTGCTCGACGGGGAGTCTGCTTCTCCCTCTGACCCTCTTCCCTCTCGTGCTCTCTATCTCTCATCCTCCCTCTCTCTCAAATAAATAAATAAATAAAATTAAAAAAAAAATCTTTGATAAGTTCATGCAAAATGGGATCTCCCATTGCTTTAATTTATATTTATTTGTTTTCTACTGAGATCCAAACAATATATTTGGGTTTATTTTCCATTTGCTTTTGTTTAAGTTCTCTCTACTGACCTTTCCTACTTAGCTGTTATTTGCTTACACTTGGGATATATTAAGGATATTTGCTTTTGTCCAGCATGACAACTTTGCCGTGAATAATTTCTTCTCTAGAGTGACTTCTAGCAACTAGTTTAATATATGAAATAGAAATGTAGTTTCCATCACCCTCTGAATTAAGGGAAACAACTGTGCTTGTCTCTTTATAAATAACCTGTAAGTCAACAGCCCCAGGGAGGAAAGGAGAGAGGAGAGAAAGCCTGGAGACTGGGCTTCAGTGTGGAGAGAGAGGGCGTTGTCTCTTGGACTTCCTGCAAATTTTTAGTGGAATCTACTTTAGCAGGTTGTGAGAATTAGACAATTTATTATACATTAAGTCCTTAGAACAGTGTCTAGGACTGTATATAATTTTTATTATACCTTTATTGTTGTCTGTACCATATATCCTATGGCATCAAAAGGAAAAAGGAATCATAATTAAGTTCCTGTAGAACTGAAGTAACCCCAAATGGCTGCGCAGTCAGTTCTCCAAATATGACACAAAGTCCCATTACGCAGGAGCCATGACCAACAGATAGGCATTGAGGGGAAAAAACAAGAAAAAGAAAAAGTATGACATTCGACTTTGCTGTCAAGAAATCTATAATTTGCAAGATCCCAACAAGAGAACATATTGTTAATGTAAATGTGGTTTAAAAAAGAGTGTGGGGGCCAAACTCTACCATGAACGTTTGGAGCATTTTCAGAAGCTATGCTTTATCTTTCATCACATGTAACAAATGGTGTGAAATCGAGGCAGTCCTGGGAATAGATGCTGATTACTAATTTATTTCCTATAAAACACCTGAGATTATCTCATTTAATAATTTATTCAGCAAGAGTGTGATAGTGTCTCTATTGTGTTACATACACTAAAGGTAAAATCACTATATCCATAAGTGAAACGATAATGGCTGAAAATTTTGGAGTTATGAACTTCCAAGTTTGTGCTTCAAAGTAAGGCTTTGGTCATTGCTCAAAGATATGTATATATATATGTGTGTGTGTGTATATATATGTGTGTGTATATATATATATATATATATATATATATTTCAGTGAAAGAAGCATAGCTGTGTGGTTTCTTAGTTTCTTAGGGAGCATCACACATCGGTTTTCTCTTATGTACCGGAATCACGGTGAGCTTGTAGTGGGGAAACTAAAGTGGAGTCCTTTCTTTAAGGTTCCCAATTTTCTCATTCTTGAGACAAGGAAGTCCATTCGGGGTTCCCAGGGGATGGGGGAGCTTTTCGTCCACATGCTTATTCCTTCCTCTCTTAGCTCCTGTTGGAGGTCCTCGAGAGCACATGACTGCCTGTTGACCCTCAAGCTGGACCTAGGCATTCGGAGGATCCTTATCCCCTCCCTTGGTTTTGAGATGTATGTTCTTCCCATTGTTCCCATACTAGAAGCCACTTCAAGGACGCATCCTTGAGAGAGTACTGTGTTATAGAGACCATCTGGACTATATACGGGACTGAGCCCCGTGAAGGCCTTTGTAGCAACTCTTTAAGATTCTGGCGGGCAGGTGTAGAGATCAGCTCATGTTGTGGTCTCTGAAGACAAACCCTGTATGTAAATTCCCTTGCTTATTAAAACTGCCACGTACAAGTCTGGCCTCTTCCTTCAGTCTCCATGCACAGGGGACCAGTTTCGAATTTCACCTGGAGAACTTCTGAGGTTACAAACCCACAGCTCCCCATCCAGGCCTGGAGTTTGCATGGCAGTGGGCAGCTTGCACCCCTCTTTATGATGGCAGCATAGGTGAAGTGTGCCATGCCATTAGAGGTGTTTTATATCTAATCTCTAAGCTAATAAATACTTAAGTTGTAAGTGGACTGTCCCCCTAGGCCCATATCAACTATAGAGAAATTCTTCTTTCAGACCTAGTGTTGTAGATACTTGGAATTTGTGGTTTTAACAGTAGCAATTGTAACATGGAAAATGACCCAAAGGTCCAGGAAATGAAGCATTTTTAAAAAATTTTTCTGAGGTCAAATTTGAGAAGCATTTATTTGTCAGAGCAGTTATGCTGGACTTTCTCTTATTGTCCTTTAGGTAGGAATTTTCATGAAGTGTAGAATTTCTGCACTCATGAAAAACGGCCCCACGAAGGGGTATAACACTTAGTACTGACATGAAAGTAGGAGATGAGTAAGAGGTCTAGGGACATCGTGATGCTTAATCAAAAAACACAGATAGTTTCATGGAATTTTCTACATTATAGGAGTGTGCTTCAAACTTTTTGCTCATATCCTTCTAAAAGAAGTTTCAAAATCTATGTACTGCCTGACACATTTAAATTTTTTCATTATAAGCTGAATTAATTTCTTAACAGAGATAGAATAAATAAGATGAGGATTAGCTAGTTAAAATAAATATTTAATGATGTGCGGACAGATTTACCTACTTTATTGAATAATGCACAGTGAATCTGAAATTCCATAAACATTTTTATCAATGCTTTTATTCAATCGATGGCTCCAAAAAACATGTCACATTCCACAATAAAAGAATCAATGGCACTAATCTATATGGCTTCTGTTCGTTAAGAATTCAGAACATCTCAATGTATCTTAAACTATGTTATCTTGACTTCAGAGAAGATAATAGATAGAATTTCCATGTGTGTTGTGTTCATTAGGACGACTTTCCTAACAGGGTAAAGCAGTTTCTTTTTTAACTTGGTGATCTGTCAGAACCTGAGGACTTTCTTAAGAAGCCGCCTTCCACTGGGGGTGGCTCCGATTGTTGAAGGCTGTTCTACATATTGACCTGAAAGTTGTGTCCCTCCGTTATTCCTCCATTAGTCCTAGTGCGGACTCTACCTGTTTTTCATTCCCACTTCCACATGCCCATCGTGTATGCATTTGAAAATTGCTATTACGCCCTCTCTAGGCTTTCTTTTCTAAGCCATTTCTCGTATATTATTTGCAGCCCAGTGGTAATCCACATGGACACATCTAAAAAATAAAAAATCAGGACCCCCCCCCCATGCTTTTGGTTTGGACAATTCAATGTGACCGACTAGGAAACTGCTAATAAATTTTGTAAAGCTTGGTACATATATATTAAAATGAGCAAGTCTGCATTAGAGAATAATAGTGGGGGAGGAGGGAATTATAATTTTAATCTACTGGAAGGTCAGCCTTGTGGTCCTTTGGAACATTACCAAGCTCCTATTGTACATATGACATTCTGGAAATTTTAAGGACTCTTATCAGAGAACCACCAGGGTTATCTTGAGTTACAGTGGTTTTCAATTACTGCTCATGCATTCGCATTTGCAGAAATCCTTTTTTGAACCTGTATGTTGCGATTGCTGATACTGTACGTGGTGACATCATTTTGGTTGGTACTTGGTTCTTCTCTAGTTCTTTGTAATTATTGAGTTCTTTTTCTACTGATGAGGGTAGTTTGGGGTAAAAAAAAAAATCAAGAACCGTGCTGTGTCCTTGAACAGGACCTAAAACAGGTATTTTGGCGAGACTCATTTACAGGAGGTGGTTTCTCTTCAGAATACACACGAGCAGGCTTCTTGTCAGAGATTCAGAATGAGTATGTCAGTATGAGTATGGAGGTGCCCAGGTGCCGTGAAACGTCTTCCCAGGTAATTGTTAGACTTGCCTTCGCGAGTACTGCTCTGTATGATGCTGATTCCATCATACATTTTTTGGGTTTGTCTTCTCAGACCATTGATTTCACAAACTGAACTTCCCATCTGCCCTACTTCCTTTGTTGCCTGCTTCGGGACAGGATATCACTTTTCTCGACACCGTTGTCTCCCTCCCCTTCCTCCTCACCGCTAATTCATAAGTCCTGCGTGATCTGGCCCTCAGTTCATTTCTTTTGGCTCATGGCCATTGCCACTGTTCTCCTTCAAGGCCCCCACCTTGCTTTTTGTCTCCTCACTCACTTTCCTCCCTCTATCGTCTCCCTAGTCTTTCAGCACGAAGTCACAGATCCCATCCTGTCGCTCCTGCCCTACAAACCTCCGGTGGTTCCCCACTGTCTGTATGACAAGTCCAAATTGTTTTGGTTGGTTTGAAAGGTCATTTAAAATCTGGCTCCAAAGCACCTTCCTAGTGTTATCTATTGAAGTAGCCCTCAACCCAGGCTCTCTATTCAAATGCAAATTAAAAATCCTTTTTCCTCCCCACCCATCAAAATCCACTGGGTCTTCCTTTGTGGTTTGCAGGCACTCCTTGACTCATCAATCGATGAGTATTTTTTTCTTCTAGCTTTGAAATCGGTGCCTATCACAGAATTTGGCACCTAGTTGCACTCTGTGTGTGTTAAATGGACAAATACATATTTGTATGGATACTCAAGCCTATTCATTCACTTTCATATGTATCTGATTTATCATCCAGTACACTTTATATTGTCCTTAAGTGAATCATGGGACACTGTCCAGTGCCTTATTGAAACAATAATAAACATACATATTCTCTTCTTCTAATTTTATTTTTAAGAGGAAAAGGTATTAATTTATCATGACTAATTTTTAGTGGAACTGTGCTCATTGTTGGGGATTATTAGTTCTTTCCTAGACACTCAAACCATCTAATCAGAAAGAAGTCAAAAGACTTACCTACAATGAGGGGTGGGTAGGCCTGTATGCACAAGGAACAAAGATCAGGAAGAAAATAATACCCAAATGGCAAAAGATAGTTGTATCGAGATGGTAAAATGGTAGTTATTTCTCCTTTTGCTCTTCTAGTTTTCTATAATCTTTTTTCTGTCATATTCTGAGTATGTATGGGTGGTGTGATTATGCATGTAGTCTTACTTTTCCATTTTTTTTGCACTAACTATAACGTATTTACTGTTTTTATAATAAAAGTTGCATTTTACAATGGTGTATTTGATATCAGGTAACAAACACGTTTTTTAAACTAATGCATTTTTAAATAAACACTGAAAAAGGCAACATAGTTAAACAGAAACACAGTTTGTGGACATTGAACTGCACAATCTTCCTTCAATAAATTTTCTCAGATTAAGGTAGAGATGAGCCATACTATTGATGTTACAATAAATTTCTTCCACTTTCTCCAACTGTAAATTATACAGTTTGATTATTTTTTAGTAGGAAGGGGTTGTACATCTTTAAGCGGGGCAGGGTGCTGAGGAGCAGAGATAAAAGACATTAATTTGACTTTAACATTACAACTTTTATGCATGGGCTTCCGGAATGTTACCTAATAGGGCAAAATTTCCCCAGGGACAAGAGTCATCTAATTTAATAGAGATAAAAGATTAAACATAAACCTGTCCCTAGAGAGAAAAAAATGAATAGGATAATTGGCTCAGGGACCTTGTGGCATCTGGAACAGATGCTGTACACATACCTGGAATTCATCATTAACAAATACTTCCAGAATTGCAGAATGCCTGGAAAGATCGTATCTCCTTTGAAGGAGCTGGAAGGATTTTGTTTTTCTCTGAAATGAAGGGTTAGTCCGGAGGCCATGCTGTGTAGATCCAGAGAACCTGGCGTGTCTTTATCTGGTGCGAAGTCCCAGGGATGAGGTTAAGAAGAGTGTGACAGAGCCTTTTTACAGGACTACTTTGTAGAGATCCTATCAGTCTTGGGCATGGCTTTAAACTCTTGCTTCTTCTGGACTTCCTCTTAGAAAAAGATGGGGGATCTCCATTTGAATACAGGAAAAGTAGTATTTTGGTTTGTTTTTATGTTACCAGTGTTTAGGAAGAGCTGCCATTCCATATTAGTCTTTTCCTCTCCATTGTCTCAGCCAGCAAACAGAAGGCACAGGAGAGAGGAAAGGGAGGTTGCAGGAGAATGGTTCCAAATCATATGGGATACAGTTTTTAAAGATCTCTGTAAATGATCTGATGATCCTTTGGTCCTATCATTTCTGTAAATTTAGAAAAAGTTCTGCTCTTAAGCTATAGACAACTTAAGTATTCTTTCTGGATGAAAAAAAAAACAAAAACCAACAGTAGGTAGAAATGTCCTAGAGGAGGAAAAAAGAATATTAAGTACTAAGGAAAATATTGGATATTTACTATGTTTCAGGTTTATTAGACTTGATTATTTTTAAGAGTGTTATTTCCTCAAAAGATATTTTTTCTTGCAGTAAATTTAAAAATTTAATCTACTAAACATTTGTAACTTTCCTTTTGTCACCTAAGAAGAAAATGTATATTTATCTCCTTTCAGGTAATTTTTTTTTTTTAAGGAAGCCTTCTCCTACTATAGAAATTTATTTTTTAAAAATTTTGAAAACCACCCCCAGATAAAGCATACATAGTTTCATATTCTAGAGCAACGTGCTTATATCAGCCTAATATCCAAATTACAATTTACTAAGCATAAAATGTTCTGACTAGCACAATCTCTGTGGATATGTAGATGCAGTTCCTGCCAGGAGAGAGTAAGGGCTATATGATTGTATTTGACATTTTAAAACATTAAAACAAAATTTTTCACATTACACACTTTTTTTTTTAAGATTTTTTATTTATTTATTTGACAGAGCCAGAGAGTACAGGCAGGGGGGAGGGGTAGAGAGAGAGGCAGACTCCCCACTGAGCAGGGAGCCCGATGCGGGGCTCAATCCCAGGACCCTGGGATCATGACCTGAGCCCAAGGCAGGCACTTAACCGATTGAGCCACCCAGGTGGCCCTCACATTATACACTTTTGATGAACTTAAACATTCAGACTAATTTTTGCATACTGTACATGCTTGATAAATATTTACATTTATTTTGAAAATAAGCTTTAATTTTAATGCTGTATAATACAAACATTGTGGTGATTTAAAAAGTAAACCTCTACTAATTATTGGGCTTTTTTTTTTTTTCATTGAACAAATGTTGATGCTAATCTCTTCTTTAGTTCTGCTGTGACAAGTAAGAAGTGGTCAGTGCACTGTAACTGATGGCTAGGCTCAGATGGTGGATGTTATTTCATGTGAGTAATTCAGGCAAACCAGACAGCTGTTTTTCAGAACTGGCATTGCCTAGATGAAATAATATTCACAGTGGAAAACTACACGAAACAAAGTGGGGAAAAAAAAAAAGATTACCATGTTTTTGAGAATTCTATCATGGCTAAAGAATCGCATGGGTGGCCTTAGAGATCTAAGAGTTCATCATCTGACTTACTTTCTGTGGAGACTATTTCTTCCCCACAAAGCAGTTGGTGTCCGGAGGTCCCTTTTTTTCTCAGGGATGTTGGAGGGACAAGGTGTCAGGGCTAAGAAGCCAGTAAATTGTGCTTGTCCTCCCTTCCCACAGTGGAGGACAGAAAATGACAAAACGTGGTGCAACTGGATGCCCCTTCCAAGATTAAATTTCACTTAGTGGAAAGAATACATAGGCTCTTTCTTCCATTTATAATTTGTCATATGTAGATGGGCTGTAATAGATTGAAGCTGTTTTCCTTAGGTAGCTACAGTATAACAGCTCCGACTGTCTTTTTTTATATGCAAAGTCTAGGATATTTGGAATATAGTAGCTTTCCCAGAGTATCCTATAAATTATGTTTTCATTGATCTGGGGCCAGACCATCAATAGCTCGCCAATTGTCTTTAGAAGTCAGCTTAAATTGGGCTTCTGGGTGGCTCAGTTGGTTAAGCGTCTGCCTTCGGCTCAGGTCATAATCCCAGGGTCCTGGGATGGAGCCCCACGTCTCTGGGCTCCCTGCTCAGCTGGGAGCCTGCTTCTGCTTCTCCCTCTGCCCCTCCCCCCTGCTTGTGCACGTGCTCTCTCTCTTTCTCTGTTAAATAAATAAAAATTTTTTTAAAAAAGAAGTTAGCTTAAATTGTTTTTCATGTGAAGATGAACAGTAACACTTGTTTTCTCATGAGTTCAGCTGAGTTTAAAGGTTTACTGTTTCTACTGTCCTTCCTGAAATTGATGTATATATTGTTTTGCTTTATCAATTTAATTGTATGCACACAGAGGCCTAGAATTATGGAGATATACTTAGGACCTTTATTTTTTTCCTGACAATTTTACTTATGTAGAGAGTATTAGGATTTGTTTTGATAATCAAAGACATGTACTGTCACAGAAATATTTTGTAAAAGCAATAAACTTCACTCAGTTGTAGTTTCTTCTTTCAGTGGTTAGGCCTGGAGCAAGTAAGTTTTAAATAACATTGTAGAAAATTTAAGAAACCACAGATAAGCAAGAATAAGAAAATAAATGTTACCTTGAGATAAACACTAACATTTTGGTGCAAATCTTTTTAAAACTCTTTCTTTCTGTCCATTTCTGTTTTTCTTTTTAACAAAAATATTATCATAGAGCTCATACCATATTTTTCTGTAACCTGACTTTTTTCTTAATATAGAATGGACATTATTCCATGTTGTTAAATACTTCCCTCACCTAATTGTAATTGAGAGAATTATGTTTCTTTATTGTGATGTTCCAGTTAACATGTGAAAAGCTTGAGGAAACACGTGCCACTCTTTTTAATCAGTGTATTATTTTTTGTCATTTTTAGAAGGAAAAAGGAAGGTAGGTAGCTTTATTTTTTTTTTTAAGATTTTATTTATTTATTTGGGGGGGGGAAGAGAGAGAGCGCGCACGCGCACAAGCGGGGTGAGGAGCGAGGGAGAAGCAGACTCCCTGATAAGCAGGGAGCCAGATGCACGACTCCATCTCGGGACTCTGGTATCATGACCTGAGCCAAAGGCAGATGCTTAACCGGCTGAGCCACCCAGGCGTCCCAAAAGTTCGTAGCTTTAAAAGAGGAAAAGTAAACACTGAATAATATTATTAAGATGCTTTTAACTTTGGCCAGTAGAATAAAAGCATAATACATTTCAGATTATATCCTTCCACAGATTATGTCCTCTTTGGGCAATGCTCATCAGTTTGCTATGCAAAATATACCCGCCAACCAAGGAATTGTGTTGAGATGCTTTCAAACTCTAACAGCATAATTAACTGTGGCTTAAAACATAAAACATTTAACTATTTCATATAAGAGGAAGTCTGATTGGAAGCCTCTGCAGTTGTTTAGTGGTTTAATAATGCATCAGTGGTCCAGGTTCTATCTGAGTTTTTGTCTTGCCATCCTTAATGTATCAGCAGTGTTTTCTTTGTGGTCACAGGATGGCTGCCATTTCACCAAGCATCTGTCCTCACTACAGCTTTCTAAGCAAAAGGGAAGGGGCAGCAGCAAAGTGCCTTCTTTCAGTTCTCTTCTTTGATAAGGAGAAGCCTCCGAGACAACTTGCTCTTAATAAGCTTACATAAGGATTGGCTTCTATTGCTATAACGACATCTCATTGGCCAGGCCTGGGTCACGTGCCTCACTCATGGCCATTCACTGGCAAAGAGGACTGTGATGGTTTTGCCCACCCTTAGACTGTTGACAAAGAGACTAATGCCTCGAGGTGCTCATTCCAGTCTTGATTTGTCTCAGGGCTGGGCACATGGCCTTCCAAACAATATCAGGTTAAGTTTTCTGTTAGCAAAGGAGAAAACTGGGTTGGCTGTTACAGTATCCTCCCCCATGCTAGTACAAGAACTTCAATCTAATAAGACAGAAAAGATTTAAGGCTTTAATAAAACTCATTTTGGTACTTTTTACATGACTTCTCACAAACAGAATGGTCTTATTAAAAAGTGGACACATTGAGGGCGCCTGGGTGGCTCAGTCTTTAAGCGTCTGCCTTCGGCTCAGGTCATGATCCCAGGGTCCTGGGATCGAGCCTCACATCGGGCTCCCTGCTCCGTGAGGAAGCCTGCTTCTCCCTCTCCCACTCCCCCTGCTTGTGTTCCCTCTCTCACTATGTCTCTCTCTGTCAAATAAATAAATAAAATCTTAAAAAAAAAAAGTGGACACATTGGGACGCCTGGGTGGCGCAGTCGGTTGAGTGTGAATCTTGATTTCTGCTCAGGTTGTGATCTCAGGGTCGTGAGATCGAGTCCCCCACCCCGACCCTGCCCGTGTCAGGCTTAATGCTCAGTTCGGAGTCTGCTTGAGATGCTCTCTCTCCCTCTCCCTCACCCTCTGCCCCTCACCCCAGCTCCTGCTCTCACCCTCTAAATAAACAAACAAACAAATAAATAAATAAAATCTTAAAAAAAAGCAGACACATTGACTTATTCATGGTGATATTAAATGTAAATTATCATGTGAATTACTCCTTGATCTCTAAAGATAAAGATTAAAATACTAATCTTCTAATGGAAGTATAAGAATAATTTCCAAAGTACCAACAAATGAATAGTTCTCCATGTTACTTGACATGTCAGAGTCTTGAAACTTGACCCAACATTGACAAAGTACTGGGATCATTGATATCAGCATGTGTCAGTCAACTTTAGTTACTCAGTATGTAAACTCAAAGCAGATCTTACCTGAACATTCAAAGCAAGGCAATGCTTTGGAGACAGTTGTTAGGGTCTCTGTTGGATCAAATAGAATGTACTAGTTAATAGTAACATCGTACAGAGAGATGATACAGTCTTGACTCTAGGGCCAGACCACCTGGGCTTGAATCCTTCCTTATTCAGCCACTTAGTAGCTCTATAGTGGTGAGAAGTTATATATCTTCTCTAAACCTTAGTATCCTTATTTTTAAAATGTGTAATACTGGGGCGCCTGGGTGGCTCAGTCGATAAGTGTCTGCCTTCGCCTCAGGTCATAATCCCAGAGCCCCACATCGGGCTCCCTGCTCCGAAGCGGGAAGCCTGCTTCTCCCTTTCCCACTCCCCCTGCTTGTGTTCTTTCTCTTGCTGTGTCTCTCTCTGTCAAATAAATAAATAAAATCTTTAAAATAAATAAATAAAGTTAAATGTGTAATATTGATCCGATAGAGTTGTTGCATTGATTAAATGAATTAATGTATATAAAGCATTCACTAACAGTAAATACGTTTTAGTTATGCTGTTATCACTGAATGTTAAATGTGTCAGTATTTAACATTTTACACAGTACATTCACATGATTTCATGGTCCCCTTGCTGCAACCCCAAGATTTAGGAATTTTCATCCCCATGCAAGAACAATATACTTTTATGGCCCAATCATGTATGAGCCCAACAATGATTATTTCTTTTTAGTTTGTTAATTATAATATTTACTTAAAGTATAAGCAGAAATTACAATATACGTGGAATATACACATTCTTAAGATTATATGGTCCATAAGGTCACATTAGAAGTATAGAGAAGGGAAAGGAATGACTGGTTAATAGACAACAAGTATCCTAGAAGTTAATTTTACTCAGTAGAAATAACGATGTTTATTTACTGCATTGAATTTTGGGGATTGACCTAAATGCATGGATATGCTAGCTCTAGGGTGAAAGAGTAAAAATATAGGTAAAGATCGTGGTATATTTTGTGATAGTTTCCTGTGCTTTAAATCTATCCTATGCCTGTAGATTTTACACCTGTGACTGCTGATAGGTCTAATACAGGGAAAGCAGATCCAGTCTGGTGAACATGTGTTGACACTAGAAATACTCAGTTCAGAGCAGGAGGGAACTGAACGTCAACAGAAAACTCTCACTAAGTCCAATCTGATTCAATAGGGCCACAGGCAGAAAGAGATACCATCTGAACTCTTAATTTTTTCTTTTGATTCATATTCAAGAGGAATAGCATTCTTCATTATGAAGATATGTGTTTAAAATGGCTGAATGGGGGGCGCCTGGGTGGCTCAGTTGGTTATATGTCTGCCTTTGGTTTAGGTCATAATCCCGGGGTCCTGGGATAGAGCCCCACATTGGGCTCCTTGCTCAGCAGGAGGCTGCTTCTCCCTCTGCCTGCCGCCCCCCCTGCGCTCTCTCTCTCGCTCTGTCAAATAGATAAATAAAACTCTTAAAAATAAATAAATAAAATAAAATGGCTGAATGGGGGGGGCACCTGGGTGGCTCAGCTGGTTAAGCCTCTGACTTATGGCTCAGGTCATGATCCCAGGGTCCTGGGATCGAGCCCCACATCAGGCTCCCCGCTCAGTGGGAAGTCTGCTTCTCCCTCTCCCTCTGCTCCTACCCCTGCTTGTGCTCTGTCTCTCTCTCAAATAAATAAGTAAAATCTTTAAAATAAATAAATAAAATGAATGAGTGGTTTTACATCCCAAAATATGAGATCTTTTTATCTTGCATTGACGGTAATGTCATTTTATTGGAGTCTTTTTAGTTCAGGAAGTTGTTTTGGCAGAATGCAACCATAAGCTGAGTGACGTGGACTATTTAAAAAATAACAGGGTAAATTACATTAGGATGGCTTCCTGCAGATCTAGAAATCAGGTAAAGAATCCATTCTCATCAGGTCTAATAAAGTTTTAGATGATGGTCAGGAGTCTTTTAAAATGTTTCAGATGTGGATGTTCCAGGATGAGAAAAATGACGGGGGGGGGGATGGGGGAGAGTGGGGGGGAGCGGCGGCCGTGGTTGAGGGTATCCCTAGGCGCATTAACACATCAACATAACTCTTGGAGCAGTTACTACCATCCTGGGACTGGCGCTCAGAGAGCATACTGGTCTACTGGGATCCCATTCTGCCTCCTTCTCTTATTGCGTGCTCCTGGGCCTTGACAGCCTGAGTTACATTTCCCTGTTTGTGTGCATTCTCACGCTTGACTAAGTCACACCCAGCAATTTGTGTTGTCTAGGCAGAGAAGCAGGTCAGAGGTGCTATTTGAATACACAGATAAGCAGATAAAGTCAATGGATGAAATAGCATACTATCATGGTGATGCATGGTGTGCTTTTTGTACTTCTTAAATAGACCTATAGGTTTACTCAGCACAGGGCCGAGTAGAAGGTATTGCCTGGACATATGCATTGTGTAAAGTCAGCGTGATGGCAGATTCTGCTTTCCCTCTGTTTCTCTGTACTTAGAACCTGACCAAAAGCAGTTTTGGGAGATCTGGGAGTATTGATTTTCCTGTGTTTACTATATAACAAGCATAAGGCTCAGATGCAAAGTCCCCATACTCCAGAGGACATATATCCTTTGTTTCACTGTAATGAGACTCAAAAGCTCTTTGAAGAGTTCACAGTATTAAAAAAGGAAGAAAGAAAGAAGGAAGGAA
>NW_027397066.1:90477853-90496579 GCF_003265705.2 Callorhinus ursinus | reverse complement strand
AAGAAAGAAAGAAAGAAAAAGAGAGAGAGAGAAAGAAAGAAAGAAAGAAAGAAAGAAAGAAAGAAAGAAAGAAAGAAAGAAAGAAAGAAAGAAAGGAAGAAAGGAAGAAAGAAAGGAAGGAAGAAAGAATTTGAAGTACATTGGGATAACACAAGTGTTTATTTTTGCAAGCATTTACTTTAAGCAAAGTCAGATCACATTTCTTAAGAAGATAATCACTCACCTAAGCAACTTTACCAAGTATGGATTATATTCTAGACATCTCTTTCTTCCCAGGGTCTAACTATTGCCTAAATAGATTAGTACTAGTACTGTCTGTTCTAATCCATGTTATTTGTCAGAGGTTCGGTTGATTCTCATCACTTGCAGTAGTTATGTTTCATAAAGTGTCTGGAAACACTGAATTAGCAAATTCTTTTTTTTTTTTTAGCACAAACAAATTTATTTACTAACCAAAGGGATGATCCTAATTAAATCAACACTTAGATGCATGTAAAATGTTTGTGATAAAGATAATTGAACACGGCAATGAAAAAAAAAGCAGTATGGAGATTTGCTCATTGAACTGAGCTTGTTCATCCTCACAGCTAATTCCTGTCCACAATGATGATGGAATTTTTACTCTACTTTTTCATAGACCTGAGTACAGGTGACATTATTCACGACGCATTCCACCACTAATTTCCCATTTTCCAATTTTCTTGTGATTGTGCTTTCCTTCCCATCCCATTCCTGATGTTGAACCGACGTGCCATCTGTGAAGTTGTAGACAGTCTGAGTTTTTCTGCCATCAACTGTAGTTTCTTCAAACTTTTCTCCCACGTTACATGAAAACTGTGTTGTTTTCAAAGTGCTCTTCTGAAGCATTGCTCGCAGGGGAAATACAGGGTTAGGTTCCTGCAAGCCTTTGGTCATGACAGTTTTGCCAACTGATTAATATATAACCTTGTTTAATGTGTGCTTCTGTTTAAAGACACTTGAATATGTACTGTTGATTCATTAACATTAAACTCACAACCATAACTCATGCCTGCATGAAGCTCATCTAACACACGCATTTCTCTGTAAGGCACAGCCTTCTTGCGCTTAGGAGCACTGGACAGCATTTCAGTACTGGAGACCATTTTAAACAGTGAAATCACCAACAAAAGGCACAAAAATCAAAAAATGTAGCACTAAGTAGACCGAACAATAGACTCTTGTTGACTGTATGAGAGTTGAAACAAGAAGGCAGAGTGTTGCCTCGTTCGACCTCAGCTGGGAACGTGGGCATCGGCAAGTCAAATTATTCACTGCTGCATGCGCGTGACCATGAATGACCACGAAAAACTTTTGAGTATAGATTTTGGGGTGAGTGATGTACTTGAGTGAGTAGGCGAATTTGCAATAATGAGGATCATCTGTATTCAGCTGCAGAAAGTAGCATCCAAAGTTCAAGTCTTCCTACTATCCTAGATGACTCTAACTTATAATGGCAGCACTCAGCCTATGTTTAGCAGTGAAAATACTTTTCACTGAATGCTGAGAAGGCAAGTATCTCTTTATACAGAGAACTTCTCTTTCCCAATTTCCATTACAAAGCATGCCTTTAAAGCTGGAGATGTAAAATTTTATTTTATTTTTTTTAGAGATGTTATTTATTTACTTGAGATACAGAGAGAGCACAAGGTGGGGGTGGGAGTGGCGAGGAGGAGCAGAGGGAGAAGCAGACTCCCCGCTGAGCAGGGACCCTGCCCCGGGGCTCCATCCCAGGACCCTGGGATCATGATCTGAGCCCAA
Source organism: Callorhinus ursinus (assembly GCF_003265705.2). Lineage (NCBI taxonomy): Eukaryota > Metazoa > Chordata > Mammalia > Carnivora > Otariidae > Callorhinus > Callorhinus ursinus. The sequence goes on along the minus strand of NW_027397066.1, from coordinate 90,494,800 downwards.
GGCAGACGCTTAACTGACTGAGCCACCCAGGCACCCCTAAAATTTTGTGAAGGAGATAAGAATTAGGTCAAAACATAGTTGTGGTTTCCTAAGGGAGAATCAGGAGGGAATTTCAGAAAAGGGTGGATAATTGCAAGCATGCACGCTTACACACACATATGCAGCGAATCCTTTGCCATTGCCTTTATGGATGTGGAAGGTGATTGAAGTGTTTGCTGGAAATTGAAATGTTTATTTGAAGATTTCTTTTGGGCATTTAATAAGGATATTAGCTAACAGTTATTGAGAGCCTACCCTGAGCCTACGAAGGGCTTTATGAATATTGACTCACTAACCCTCCATTTTACAGGATATGCTTTGTGACTGGGCATGTTTTGCAGCTGAGGAACCTCAGGCACAGAGAAGATAAGTAACTTGCAAAAGGGCACAGAGCTGGTAATCAGTAGAGATGGACTTTAAACCCAGGCAGGCTGGGTCCTCTCTCTATGCTTTATATACTCCCTCTCCCACTTTGGCTAATGACCTCAGCACTTACAGGAAAGATCATAAAAACCATTTCAAATATAATATTTTAAAAGGGTAGTGATGGATGGGAGAGTGGGCTTCATTTTGTTCAGGAAGCCCAGATCCATGGAAATATATCACATGAAATAGGGTTTTTGAAAAAGTTCTGATTGTATCTTTTGAATTGGACTCTTATTCTAATGATTTATAGCAATACAATGCTCATAAAACAAGCTAAAAATACAGCCAGAAAATGCTGATTCACTCTTGAAAACTTTTAATTTTTTTTTCCTTGAGTAATCTCTTTTATGTCTACTTATATTCTGGGCTCTATTCATAAAGTGATACGAAGGCAGGTTTCTATTAAACATTAATCTTAATTAATAAACACTCCCTAACTAGATCTTCCAACTGGAATCAAGCATTAAATCTAGAATTTTGTGCCAAAATTCAAGAAAGGACTTTTTTAATTGGCCTGACACTTATCAGCACCTAAAGGCTTCAAAAAGTTTTATATACAAACAATAAGAACAGCTTTAAACTTTAACGTAGACATTCTGTTCTGATGCCTCTAAAAAAATAAGAACTCTACACATAGATTTTTCAAAAGATGATGTATGCGAGTTACTTGTATGTTCTTGACAGAGATCAGTTGTAGTCAAGAATATTCTGATGGAGGGGCAGCTGGGTGGCACAGTCGGTTAAGCATCTAACTCTTGGTTTTGGCTCAGGTCATGATCTCAGGGTCATGAGATTGAGCCCCTCCTTGGGCTCCGTGCTCAGCATGGAGTCTGCTTAAGACTCTCTCTCTCCCTCCCTCCCTCTCCACCCCTCCCCCTCCCTCTCAAATAAATAAATAAATCTTAAAAAAAACAAAAAAGAATATTCTGATGGAAAGGTGCTCCACTCCCCTCAAAATCACCTTTACCCTCCAAAAATCTTTAGTAGACCCTGTGTTCTCATTAAAAGTGTATTACTAAAGAATATATCTTGACAGAAAATGCACATGATATATTGCTAAAGGGGAAAAAAATGCCTGCCTACAAAACAGCATGGCCAATTTGTAAAACATACACATATTATATATATATATACATATATACAACAAATATACACAATTTTAACTGTGTGTGCATCAAGATTCTAATCATGGTCCTTTTGAAGATGGGATTAAGTTTTTACTCTGGGGAACCAAAAGTGTGTCTCAGTCCACGTAATACATTTTTGCCAGTGGAGAGAATTTCAGATGCCTTGGTCTTTAGCAGCTGTGTGCATCTAGGCCATTCAGTCTATTCTTGGGTCAAGCCAGCTGGTGATTACTAGGAGATCACAGTGTGCCTGACAGGCAAGACGACAGGAAGACAATGTCCTGTGTTTGGTAGAGAGACCCTTTCTCAATCTCTCAGTCTATATGAATTGTGATCCATTCAGGAAGGCAAATCTACATGCAACATGCAGGTAGGATGCCATATGGCCCAGCAAATACTCAAGTGCTATGATAATCGGAGTGAGTTATAGTAACTCAGAAAAGAAAATCACTATGTAGTGAGATGTTTAGGAAGATTTCATGAAGAGGCAGGGGCCTTGAGCGCTTATAGTTGGATTGACAAGAAGGAGCAGTCGGAGTTTACTTTTAAGGTGGTGGCAAGAGAACCCCATGTGTTGTCCCAAATGCCAACCCCGACAGAGTACAGAAGTGCTGAGATGGATACAGTGCCGTTCAGCTGCTTTCAGTCAGCCAGGGCAAAAGTAGACACACAGGAACTCAAGAGAGTTGTTATCTGAAATGAAAGGCGGGTGTGTGTTGCTCAAGAGAGCTAGCTGCTTTTTCTGGCCGTAAAAGGACAAAATAGGGTCCTAGACCAAAGACTTACAGCAACCTTCAGGGTAAAGTCAGTGATGTAACATCAAAGAACACAACAACCCAGGGGTCAGATTAACAGGACTAAAGTCACTTTCCAGTGATCTCAGTACCTGAGAGAGGGTGGAAGTCACAGTACCCAGGGGATCGATAATGCTGTCTTTATCTTCCCTGAAGATCAGCTCTGAGCTGGACTTTTGTTGATAAACTGGCCCGGTAGTGCCAGACTCTGTGTCACAGAGGGAGGAGGTGGCCAGGTGTATTGAAAACAGGATCACCAGTTGATAGTTTGTGATGAATATAGAGAAGCCATTAGAACAATTATGTTCTTCTTGCTTGAGAAAACTACCCTTTCTTCCCACACTCCCTGGTGAGCCGAAGGGCTTAGGCAGAGGTTGCAGGATTGTTCTTGGCAATTCTTGAATTCTCTCCCATGTGTGGGTAAACGTTTGGTTTTTCAAAGGAGGTGTTACCTAGCAACCTCCGTGTACCTTATTTGATGAATCTTTGATAATCCTGACAGGAGTCCTTGTAATTGTTATTTTATAGTTGAAGAAACTGAGTCTCAAAGAGGTGATTAATTCACCTCTACCCCCTAGTGAGTGTGTGACTAATTTGGGATTAGAACTCGAGCATGCCCAGCTCTAGAGACCAGAAGCCATGCGTATCTTGTGCACCACAGCGCATGTTGATGCACAGCCCTGCTGCACCTGTGATCTTTCGTACCCACTTTGTTGCAATGCTAGTAAAGCACAGGATTTGAGCAGCTTTAGTAGCTGAGAGGAGACACAGCCCAGCCTGACTGAGGTTTCCATGGAATTGCTGGGGGGAAGGAGGCTGGATAGGTGAGGGTCCATTGGCAGCCCAGAAGCCAGACTGAGGAATTGGAGTAGTTCTGGGAGGCAGGAAGGAACCACATAAATCAAGGATGAACATAATGGTGGAACTTCCCTCTTCTTTCACAAACCCAAATGATATTGAGGATGAACCATATGGAACAGACAATGCTTAAGTATTTTGACCTCTGAAATGGTAATCTCATATGGTTTGATGGAAACAGATTCCCTGGTATTGTTTTAATCTCCTTATTTCACAAATACTTTCACCTGAGAGAGTACTGGGGACGGTTGACGTTTTGAGTTTATTGTTTGCAGACACCAAGCAAATAGTCTGTATTTCTTGTTCAGTGAGTTAGGAGCCAGTTCTCTTTTTTTGCAGAATAAAGAGCAAACCTGCTGCACAAGCTTTTATGTTTGCCATAATTTGGATGGACATTATAAAGATTGAATGCACAGAAAGGCCACAGGCTGCATTACTTTTCAGAACTCCTTCCTTTCCTCAAAAACAAGCAGTCTCCCAGCCCACCTTCCATCTTGTTTTCTTTCTTTCAGCAAATCTTCTTGGCATCTCTAGAGCAGACCTACTGTGATAGTTGCCTTATACGAGAATGTATGGAATGTATGTACCTCGTGCTGGGGTCTTAATACTCATGCTAATGAATGCAGTTTCCCTTTTTCCTTTTCTGAGCTATGGCCTCAACTTCCCTTATCCCAGACTTGTTGTTAGAGAAGCAGTGTAGGAAAGCCTGGTGCCTGTAGATTCAAACGTACCAAGGTCCAGGTCCACCCTTGCCACTTAATGGTTTGGTGAACTTGAGCGTACTCATTAACCTCAATAATATGGTATATAGAGGGCATACATTGGAAGTTCATAACAGAGGAAATGTTTCTTAGCCATGTCTTTCAGGAAAACTGAAAAAAATGTTTAAATGAATTCACAACTACGAAATAAAAGAAAACAGCAGTGGGGTACCACTTTCACCTTTTCAGTGATGAGGGATTGAATTTTTTGAGCAATCTCAACGCTAGAGAGCATGGGACATTGTTGGGGGAAGTATAAATTCCTGTACTTTTGGGAACCCTTTTGGAAGCTAATTTTGCATTCTCTATTAGTTGTTAAAGAGACTAAGGTGGATTCTTGTGCTGATGTGAAAAGATCTCAAAGATACATTGTTGTAAGTGAAAAACATGAAGATGTACAATATTATTTAAAAATAGGACTCCTAGGGGCTCCTGGCTAGCTCAGTCGGTTAAGCGTCTGCCTTCGGCTCAGGTCATGATCCCGGGTCCTGGGATCAAGTCCCGTGTCTGGCTCCTTGCTAGGCGGGGAGCCTGCTTCTCCCTCTGCCTGCACTCCCAGTGCTTGTCTCTCTCTGTCTCTCTCAAATAAATAAAATTTTTAAAAAATAAAAATATATAAAAATAGGACTCCTAGGGGTGCCTGGCTGGCTCAGTCGGTGGAGTACGTGGCTCTCCGGTCAGGAATTTTAGCCCCACATTGGGTGTAGAGATTGCTTAAATAAATAAACTTAAAAAAAATAAAATGTGACTTTTTATTTATTTATTTATTTTTAAAGATTTTATTTATTTATTTAACAGAGAGAGACACAGAGAGAGAGGGAACACAAGCAGGGGGAGCGGGAGAGGGAGAAGCAGGCTTCCCGCCGAGCAGGGAGCCCGATGGGGGCTCGATCCCAGGACCCTGGGATCATGACCTGAGCCGAAGGCAGACGCTTAACGACTGAGTCACCCAGGCGCCCCAAAATATGACTTTTTAAAAAGTGTATATGCACATATTATACACCAATATGCAAAAATCTGAGGAATGGAATTGGGCGTCTGTGGGAATGGGAAGGAGACCTGACTTTCATTTTGTACTCTTCCTGTATCACTTGACCATTTTTTTTTACCATATGCATGTATTATTTTCATAGTAAAAATGAAATCTTACCAATTTAAATGAGAAAACATTTATTTTTCTTCATACAATTAAGCAAAATAACTTTAGCCATCAAATCATTGTTTTTCTCCTCACATATATTATTGACTGGTGGTCCCCTGTATTAGAAATCCCTTGACAGTAAAAGGTTTCATCTGTATTGTTCCCGGGCTATGCCCTGGTATTTTGGCATATGGTAGGCACTCGATAAAACTTTGTTGACTGAATAAAGGAAAAGATTTTTTAAAAAAGATTTTATTTATTTATCTGACAGAGTGAGAGAGAGCACAAGCAGGGGGAGTGGCAGGCAGAGGGAGAAGCAGACTCCCCACTGAGCAGGGAGCCCAATGTGGGGCTCGACCCCAGGACCCTGGGATCATGACCTGAGCCGAAGGCAGACGCTTAGCCAACTGAGCCATCCAGGGGCCCCAAGGAAAATATTTTTTAATAAAGTGTCCAATATTCCAGTACCACTATCATTCTGGTGGGTACATTATTGTCTCAGTTTTACAGGTGAAGGAGAAAAAATGGTGTCACAAAGTAAGTCTGGCAGTGATGAATAGATGTGCCAAGTGAGTTTAATATTAGCAGAGGTTAAGATTTTGTGAGTCGTAACTATTTGTTCAACTTCACATATTATCCAACTTCTTGGTCACTAATTTGAGAATATTTGTTAAATTTTGTTGTGGCTCTTGGTAGTTCTTGATAGCGCCTCTGAGAAACAGAAAAATGTGAATGTGGAGTTTTTCTTCATCAGAGCTGTGTTTCTGTCTCAGTAAACAGACTACAGTGAGAGGAATGTGTAGGGCAATTCCATAGGCGGCACAAAATAAGTTACCTCATGTTTTGATTTAAGGTTGAAAATGGGGTTAAATTATGGACCATCCATACAATGGTCCATTATGCAGCCTTACCTGTATTTCCATGGATGAATATGTACTGACATGGAAAGATGCACCCTTATCTAAAATAAAGTAAAATAGGAATGTATATTATGATTAGAGTTTTGTAATATATGTATCATATTTGTATATTTTTAATATATGTATTAATAAATTTACCAAATTGTAAATAAGTACAAGAAAATAATGTAAAGATTTTCTTAAACTGTGCATTGAAGCATAATCAACTGACTTGGCAAACTTAGTTTTAGTGAACTACATCCATGGACTTTGGTTTACCTTTCTATATCAGATAATTTTGTTTAATCCTTCCTGTTCCTAGAAAAGGATTTGTGATTAGATGTCAAAATATGAAGCGTTGTTAGTCCACTTCGTACCTTCATGAGTGTATATATTTCCTACTTCCTTTTTTTTTAAATTATTACTTAACAACAGAATGAAACAAAGTGTCAGTTAGGCTAATTCAACATGTACAACTCCACAAGGATGTTTTCATATCCTCCATAGCAGATGGGTAATTCCTTGAGGTATTTGGCACTCAGGAAATGCTTATTGAATTACTGTTGATTTTCTTCTTAAAGAAAGGTAAAATATCTTTAAGAAATACCTGACAGATTACTCATTCACTCCCCCTGACTCGCCTCCCCAAATACTATGGAATGAATTTTTGGTATCTGATCTGCTCAAACCAGGTACTTGCACTTCACATTGCAAATGCCAAATTATTTTCCTGTTAGGCTTCAGTTCCTATTAGGCTTCAGTTAGCAATAACTTGGGGAGGGAAGAAGAGAAGGTGGTGGTTATTTGACACAAGGGGTGAATAAGATGTTTGAGCCTTTCTCTTACCCCTTTCTCACTTAAGCTTTGGCCTTGCCACAAGGAGACTAAGGGGATCCTGCCTTCTCCTCTCCAACCACCTTCCTCTCCAAATCTTCCAAAAAACAGGTCCTGATAAGGATTGGCCATTTTGCACAGGGTGTTACAGATCAGTGAAGTGAGTGAGGAAAAGGCATCTTTTACCAGTGTTGCCATGGCTCCCTTTAGTCCCAAATATCCAGCCACGGACTACCATATGAGAGATTTATAGGAATAACTTTGTGCTGTCCATGTGGATGCTGTTTTTAGTTTCGTGATGTATTTTGTTCCAAGGCAGACATTTATTAATCAAATGTTTATTTAATTAACCAAGGCAGTACCAAATGGCTCAAAGAAACTAATTCAATCCTTCTGTCTCTTCTTTCCTGAAAAAGAAGCACGGGTTTCATCACACAGGGAGCCCCTTTCCTGCCTGTTCGTGTGCGTCAGTAAAATTCTAGAGGGAGCAGAGCCGGGCATGGAGGTCTTAGACAAGCCCTTATCTTCCCTTCTCCCCCGAGCAGCAGTCCTTCGGGGAGACTGACATCCTAAGTCTAGGTAACTTGTTCCCTAATCCTCTTTCCTGACATGCCTCCCACTCCAGAGTGCATCTTAACGCTCCCTGATGATTCAGATTTTACCAACTACGTCATGTTCCATAACAACGGCCAGTCTCTTCAATCTTCAAGCTGGCTCTTCTGGAATCTTACTCTTCCAGCAGGTTCTGGTTTCTTTTGTCTTCCTCTTCTTTTTCTGTCCCTTTCTTCAATAGGTATTTACAGAAAGGAAAACAGGCATATTTGGAGGGATGCCCAGTAAGGCACTCTTCCTAAGAGAATGTTTGTTCAGTGTCTTTTCTCAGCGCCTGTGTGCTTCATTATTCCTACACGGCTTTGTAGCAATTCTCATGATTGAGCATAGTGGTTCTTAACATGACTTCCCACGTAGTAATCACATGGGAAGCTTTTACAATCACCTGTGCAATCACCTTAGTATCTCTGGAGGTGGCGATCAGGAGGTTTAAAAACTTCCGCAGGAGATGAAGTAATGAGAACCTGTGATTTAGGAAGATATTAGAAACAAGGGGGTCTATTTATCTGCTCAAGTGTTTCTGGTTATCTTAAACATACCTGGAATATGTATCTATTCTGTTATGGTGTATTGAGCTATCTCGGGGTTCAGATATGAATATGAGGAACCAGGACAACTTGGGTCTCTCTTACTGTCTGGAAAGAATGATATTGTGTTAGAGAAAAAAAAATAAATCTTCTAACAAATGCCTATAGCATAGTTAAATCCTGGAATTTGTGATACACATTTTAAAAACTTTGATTTTTGTGAAATATCATCCAATTTGTAATAGAATGCACTTAAATATTTGGGTAGATCTTATGGGGTTTTTTTTCTATTATAAACAAATTTTTGTTATAAATAGAAAGTTTCAGGGGAGGGCGATGGGGGATGGGTTAGCCTGGTGATGGGTATTAAAGAGGACACATACTGAATGGAGCACTGGGTGTTATATGCAAACAGTGAATCATGGAACACTACATCAAAAACTAATGATGTACTGTATCGTGACTAACATAACATAATAAAAAATAAATTAAAAAAAAGATCATGAGAAAAAAAAAAGAAAGTTTCCTACACTCTTAGTCACCCAAGATAATAATTTTTGGTGCCTATATTTTTAGATAAGTTTTTTTGTGATATGTCAATACAATTAACACACTAATAAATACCGCATGACTAAATGTAAAAATTTCTAAAACCACAAAGTCATTAATAAATGCATTAGGACCATTATTTAATTTTGAGCAAGCAATTATAATAATTTATCATCTGCAAGACATTAAGAAGTAGAAGTTTTCATGTACGTAAACATGGTCAATATGTACTTCAAAATTATATTTTCATGGAATTTTTAAAATCTGTTACCAGTTGTGCCCAAAATTTGCTGAAAATGTATTGGGGTTAGTAAAGTATATTAAGTACTTATCATGTATTTAAAATACATTACTCACGGGGCACCTGGGTGGCTCAGTCGTTTCGCATCTGCCTTCAGCTCAGGGCATGGTCCCTGTGTCCTGGGATCGATCCCCGCATCAGGCTCCAGCCCCACTCCCTGCTCAGTGGGAAGGCTGCTTCTCCCTCTCCCACTCCCCCTGCTTGTGTTCCCTCTCTTGCTGTGTCTCTCTCTATCAGATAAATAAATAAAATCTTTTAAAAATAAAATAAAATACTCACTTAATTCTCAGAATAATGCAACAAGGAAGATATTATCTCCATTTTACTGATGAGAGAGCTGTGGGCCAGTCACAGAATAAGTAACTGTCAAATGTGCTGGATTTCAGCTTAGATCTCTCTTTCTTGGAAAGTCCTTATCTTTTCTCCTTCTGGCACATTTTTGGCTTTCCAGCTGCTAGAATAACATAACATTTCTCCTCCAAGTTAATCACAAAGAAGACATGGAGTTTTATGGTTAGAGAGTGGCATGGCACATGGTTCTCCATCTTGCTCAGTACTTTGCTGCTTCTCTTTCATGCAGCACCAAGCCATCTTGTCTACCCAGCGGTGACAGTATAAGACAGAAGTTGGCAGCTGATAAAAAGTTCAAACAGAGGGGCACCTGGCTGGCTCAGTCAGTAGAGCATGGGATTCTGATCTCAAGATTGTGAGTTCAAGCCCCACCTTGGATATGGAGCCTACTTAAATAAATAAATAATAAATAAATAAATAATAAATAGGTAATTTTTAAAAAAATCCAGATGAACTTTGGGTTTGATGATAAAAAAAAATAACTGCAGGAAGGCAAATCAGATGTTAAGCTGAAGAAATTAATATTGATGACAATGCCTAGTACTTTTTACATTTCTTAACTTTTCTGAATAAAAGAAGAATCCGTAGTTTTAGTAGACAAGTCTGTGCCTTGGAATAAAATTGTGGTTGGAAAAGAAAACTATTTCTGTTTCATTGCAAATGAGGTAAAGAATGCTGTTAGGTCAGTGGGGACAGCTAAGCCCTGTAAAGCTGCTTACTTTGCATGAAGAAACTACAAAGTAAGAAACAGCCCATTATTCCATCTCTAGAGTTATTTCCGGAATGGCATTAGTAAGTTCAGTGGATCCCATTTAAACAAAGATTTGTTAGCTTTCTTTAAATCTGGAAAACCACCCTTAAAAATGTTAAGATTACAGTACTTTTCTCTTTCCTATTTACATGGGAGCAGAAGGTTTAAAGTTTTAAATTTTCAAAACACTGAAAAGAAAAACTGTTTATTTTAAGAATGAGATTCATATGGAGGATAAAATGTGTCAACAGTTTATGAATCTTAAAGGAGCATTTATTACATTTCACTTTCTTTTCCTGGTGCTTTTCCCCTGCCCATCCTTGTGGATTTTATATCAAGGAATGAATTTGTTAAGAATTTTACAGATAATATTTCTCTTTCTGTTCCACCATCAGTTAAGTTTTAACCTACTATCTAAGAGCTATCTATTTAATTATCCCACTATCAGAGTTTAAAGCATTCAAAAGAGATCTGTAGGTGATAAATGCTGCCATTCTGTTTCAAAGATAAATATTTTGTGTAGGAAATAAAGTAATATGTAAGATCTCAGAAGTGATACTTAGCCACCTACTTTCTACAGAATGGTATATTTCTACAATTTTACTGTAATTATAGTTACTTATTACTATTACTATTACTATTATTAAATTTGAAAAATCTTCTCCATGACACCAGGACATTTTCCTAATATACGTTCTGTTTATAATTGTTTCCTCATATCTTTTGGTGTTCTGGCTGCCTACTTACAAACTAACATAGGCTGACCATGACATTAAAAAGTGACCAACGGCATATCAGAGAAATAGTTCATCATCTACTGTGTCCTCCTTGCTCTCTACTAGACCAGCATCTTCACTCATGGGAGGGCCACAGAGACAAAAAATTGTCTTTGCCAATTTGAAAAAGCAAATTTTGAAAGAACCAAATGTTCATTTTGAAATAAGGTTTCTAGGACAGTGTGGGAAGGTTCTTCCCCTTCATCTAAAATTTCCTGAAATATATTTTTAGCTGTCTAAAACACACACACACACACACACACACACACACACCCGTGACCTAATTGTCTCAATCCTCACTACCTGTATGTGTGATCTGTGTGTGGACCAGCAGTATCCCTCGGGATTTTGTTGGACGTAAGAATCTCAGGCACCACCCCAGACCTACTGAATCAAAATCTGCATTTTAACAAGATCTCCAAGTGTTTCATATGTTCAAAAATATCGGAAGTTTAACAACCTCATATTAAGAATCACTCACTGCCTGGCAGAAAGACCAAGCATGGCACTATCTATATTTTCACTGAAACAGTTCCCTTTCTCTGCTTGAGACAATCCTTTACACTTTTCTAGACAAGGGAGATCCTGATCCTAGGTAATAGAGAGGTGAGGCTTGAGCAGATAAAGGTTTTATAACTGTAATCGTGATATGATAGCAGGTGTAAGGTAATGCCAGGGAAATAATTGATGACAATCCATTATGAGAGATTATTTTTTTCTCAACAACTTCCATGATCAGGATTGGGATGAGGTACGTACGGTGTGACCTATCTGTAGTCCCAAAAGAAAACTGTTTCTTACTATAGTGCGATCCACCAGTATTAAACTTTAAAAATATTTTGGGGGTAAAAGAAGATAGCAGGAGGGGAAGAATAAATAAATAAAATAAAATAAAAATAAAAATATTTTGGGGGCATGTGGGAGTGCCAAGAGCCAAAACAATAGGAGTCAACTATTTAGACTCAAATACTCCTCATATGAACATTCATTTTACTGTTACCCTGCATTAGCTAAATCTCCCTTTTCTAGTTTTAAGATTTTTTTTTTTAAAGTAATTTCCACACCCAGCATGGGGCTTGAACTCACAACCCTGATACCAAGAGTCGCATATGCTCTACTGACTGAGCCCACCAGGCGCCCCTGGATAAGTCTCTGTTTCACCACTAGGATTTCCATACAGTTTAGAATTGAAAGATGTTCATATTTTCAGGTAGTGACTTTCTTGTTGACTGCTACAACTTCTCTAATAAGATTAATATTCGTTAGCTGATTACTAAATGCATTCTGCGCAATCCACTAAGTGAATCATCACAATACTCCTAGGTGAACAACTCGTATTTTCTCCTTTTTACTGATAAGGAAACTGAAAAAGGAAGACATAAGTAGCCGAGTGGGGAGGAGAGGGAGAAGCAGACTCTCTGCTGAGCAGGAAGCCCAGTGTGGGGCTCGATCCCAAGACCCCAGAATCGTGACCTGAGCTGAAGGCAAACGCTTAACTGACTGAGCCACCCAGGCGCCCCATGATGTGCTTGTTTTATTTATTTATTTATTTGTTTGTTTGTTTGTTTATTTATTTATTTATTTATTTTTTAACCCTTTTTTAAAATTAACATATGTATTATTTGTTTCAGGGGTACAGGTCTGTGATTCATGAGTCTTACACAATACGCAGTGCTCACCATAGCATATACCCTCCCCAGTGTTCATCACCAAGCCACCCCATGCCTCCCACCCCCCTCCACTCCAGCAACCCTCAGTTTGTTTCCTGAGACTAAGAGTCTCTTATGGTTTGTCTCCCTCTCTGGTTTCATCTTGTTTCATTTTTTTCCTCTCTTCCCTTATGATCCTCGGCTTTCTTTCTCAAATTCCACATAGCAGTCAGATCATATGATACTTGTCGTTCTCTGATTGACTTATTTCGCTTAGCATAATACCCTCTAGTTCTACCCATGTCATTGCAAATGGCAAAGTTTCATTTTTGATGGCTGCATAGTATTCTGTTACACACACACACACACACACACACACACACACACACACACACACACCACATCTTCTTTATCCATTCATCTGTTGATGGACATCTGGCTCCTTCCATAGTTTGGCTCTTGTGGACATTGCTGCTATAAACATTGCAGTACATGTGCCCCTTCGGATTATTACATTTGTACCTTTGGAGTAAATACCCAGTAGGGCAATTGCTGGGTTGTAGGGTAGCTCTATTTTCAACTTTTTGAGGAACCTCCATACTGTTATCCACAGTGACTGCGCCAGCTTGCATTGCCACGAACAGCATAAGAGGGTTCCCCTTTCTCCGCATCCTCACCAACATCTGTCATTTCCTGATTTGTTAATTTTAACCATTCTGACTGGTGTGAGGTGGTATCTCTTTGTGGTTTTGATTTGGATTTCCCTGATGCCGAGTGATGTTGAGCACTTTTTCATGTGTCTGTTGGTCACTTGGATGTCCTCTTTGCAGAAATACCTATTCATGTCTTCTGGCCATTTCTTGATTGGATTATTTGTTCCTTGGGTCTTGAGTTTGATAAGTTCTCTATAGATTTTGGATACTAGCCCTTTATCTGATATATCCTTTGCAAATACCATCTCCCATTCTGTCGGTTGTCTCTTGGTTTTGTTGACTGTTTCCTTTGCTGTGCAAAAGCTTTTTATCTTGATGAAGTCGCAATAGTTCATTTTTGCACTTGCTTCCCTTGTCTTTGGCGATGTTTCTAGGAAGAAGTTGCTGTGGCTGAGGTCGAAGAGGTTGCTGCCTGTGTTCTCCTCAAGGATTTTGATGGGTTCCTGACTCACATTGAGGTCTTTCAACCATTTTGAGTCTATTGTTGTGTGTGCTGTAAGGAAATGGTCCAGTTGAATTCTTCTGCATGTGGCTGTCCAATTTTCCCAACACCATTTATTGAAGAGACTGTCTTTTTTCCATTGGATATTCTTTCCTGCTTTGTCAAAGATCAGTTGACCCTAGAGTTGAGGGTCCATTTCTGAGTTCTCTATTCTGTTCCATTGATCTATGTATCTGTTTTTGTGCCAGTACCATACTGTCTTGATGATTACAGCTTGTAATAGCACTTGAAGTCTGCAATTGTGATGCCACCAGCTTTGCTTTTCTTTTTCAACATTACTCTGGCTATTTGGGGTCTTTTCTGGTTCCATACAAATTTTAGGATTATTTGTTCCATTTGTTTGAAAAAAGTTGATGGTACTTTGATAGGGATTGCATTAAATGTGTAGATTGCTCTAGGTAGCATTGACATCTTCACAATATTTGTTCTTCCAATGCATGAGCATGGAACGTTTTTCCATTTCTTTCTGTCTTCCTCATTTTTTTTCATGACTATTTTATACTTTTCTGAGTCCAGATTCTTTCCCTCTTTGGTTAGATTTATTCCTAGGTATCTTATGGTTTTGGGTGCAATTGTAAATGGGATCGACTCCTTAATTTCTCTTTCTTCTGTCTTGTTGTTGGTATATAGAAATGCCACTGATTTCTGTGCATTGATGTTATATCCTGCCATTTTACTGAATTCCTGTATGAGTTCTAACAGTTTTAGGGTGGAGTCTTTTGGGTTTTCCACATAAAGTATCATATCATCTGCAAAGAGTGTGACTTTGACTTCTTTGCCGATTCGGATGCCTTTTATTACTCTTTGTTGTCTGATTGCTGTGGCTAGGACTTCTAGTACCATGTTGAATAGCAGTGGTGATAGTGGACATCCCTGCCATGTTCCTGACCTTGGGGAGAAAGCTCTCAGTTTTTCCCCATTGAGAATGATATTCACTATGGGTTTTTCATACATGGCTTTTATGATATTGAGGTATGTACCCTCTATCCCTATACTCTGAAGAGTTTTGATCAAGAAAAGATGCTGTACTTTGTCAAATGCTTTTGCTGCATCTATTGAGAGGATCATATGATTCTTGTTCTTTCTTTTATTAATGTATTGTATCACATGGATTGATTTGTGGATGTTGAACCAACCTTGCAGCCCAGGGATAAATCCCACCTGGTCATGGTGAATAATCCTTTTAATGTACTGTTGGATCCTATTGGCTAGTATTTTGGTGAGAATTTTTGCATCCATGTTCATCAAGGATATTGGTCTGTAATTCTTCTTTTTGATGGGGTCTTTGTCTGATTTTGGGATCAAGGTAATGGTGGCCTCATAAAATGAGTTTGGAAGTCTTCCTTCCATTTGGATTTTTTGGAACAGTTTCAGAAGAATAGGTATTAATTCTTCTTTAAATGTTTGGTAGAATTCCCCTGGGAACCCATCTGGCCCTGGGCTCTTGTTTGTTGGGAGATTTTTGATGACTGCATCAATTTCCTTAGTGATTATAGGTCTGTTCAGGTTTTCTATTTGTTCCTGGTTCAGTTTTGGTAGTTTATACATCTCTAGGAATGCATCCATTTTTTCCAGATTATCTAATTTGCTGGCATATAGTTGCTCATAATATGTTCTTATAATTGTTTGTATTTCTTTGGTGTTGGTTGTGATCTCTCCTCTTTCATTCATGATTTTGTTGATTTGGGTCATTTCTCTTTTCTGTTTGATAAGTCTGGCCAGGAGTTTATCAATCTTATCCTTTCAAAGCACCAGCTTCTAGTTTCGTTGATCTGTTCTACTGTTCTTTTGGTTTCTATTTCATTGATTTCTGCTCTGATCTTTGTTATTTCTTTTCTCCTGCTGGGTTTAGGCTTTATTTGCTGTTCTTTCTCCGGCTCCTTTAGGTGTAGGGTTAGGTTGTGTATTTGAGACCTTTCTTGTTTCTTGAGAAAGGCTTGTATTGCTATATAATCTCCTCATAGGACTACCTTTGCTGCATCCCAAAGATTTTGAATAGTTGTGTTTTCATTTTCATTTGTTTCCATGAATTTTTTAAATTCTTCTTTAATTTCCTCATTGACCCATTCATTCTTTAGTAGGATGCTCTTTAGCCTCCATGTATTTGAGTTCTTTCCGACTTTCCTCTTGTGATTGAGTTCCCGTTTCAAAGCATTGTGGTCTGAAAATATGCAGGGAATGATCCCAATCTTTTGGTACCGATTGAGACCTGATTTGTGACCTAGGATGTGATCAATTCTGGAGAATGTTCCATGGGCACTAGAGAAGAATGTGTATTCCGTTGCTTTGGGATGGAATGTTCTGAATATGTCTGTGAAGTCCATTTGGTCCAGTGTGTCATTTAAAGTCTTTATTTCCTTGTTGATCTTTTGCTTAGATGATCTGTCCATTTCAGTGAGGGGGTGTCAAAGTCCCCTACTATTATTGTATTGTTGTCAATGTGTTTCTTTGCTTTTGTTATTAATTGCCTTATATAATTAGATGCTTCCATGTTAGGGGCATGATATTTACAATTGTTAGATCTTCTTGTTGGATAGACACTTTAAGTAGGATATAGTGTCCTTCCTCATCTCTTATTACAGTCTTTGGTTTAAAATCTAATATGTCTGATATAAGGATTGCCACACCAGCTTTCATCTGATGTCCTTTACTGTGGTAAATGGTTTTCCATCCCCTCACTTTAAGTCTGCAGGTGTTTGGGGCTCTAAAGTGAGTCTCTTGCAGACAGCACGTTGTTGGGTCTTGCTTTCTTATCCAATTTGATGTTCGGTGTTTTTGATTGGGACATTTAGTCCATTTACTTTCAGGGTAACTATTGAAAGATATGAATTTAGTGCCATTGTATATTGTCTGTGTTCCTTTTCAGTCTATGTTACTTTTGGGCTCTCTCTTGGCTTAAAGGACCTCTTCCAATAGTTCTTGTAGGCCTGATTTGGTGATTGCAAATTCTTTTAGTTTCTGTTTGTCCTGGAAGCTTTTTATCTCTCCTATTTTCAATGACAGCCTAGCTCCATATAGTATTCTTGGCTGCATATTTTTCTCATTTAGTGCTCTGAATATATCATGCCAGTCCTTTCTGGCCTGCCAGGTCTCTGGGGGTCTGCTGCCAATCTCATGTTTTTACTGTTGTAGGTTACAGACCTCTTGTTCCGAGCAGCTTTCAGGCTTTTCTTTTTCTCTGATACTTGTAAGTTTTACTATTAGATGTTGGGGTGTTGACCTATTTTTATTGATTTTGAGGGGCATTGTCTGTGCCTCCTGAATTTGATGCCTGTTTCTTTCCCCAAATTAGGGAAGTTCTCTGCTATAATTTGCTCCAATATACCTTCTGCCCCCC
>NW_027397066.1:90425082-90477843 GCF_003265705.2 Callorhinus ursinus | reverse complement strand
GGGGGGCAGAAGGTATATTGGAGCAAATTATAGCAGAGAACTTCCCTAATTTGGGGAAAGAAACAGGCATCAAATTCAGGAGGCACAGACAATGCCCCTCAAAATCAATAAAAATAGGTCAACACCCCAACATCTAATAATAAAACTTACAAGTATCAGAGAAAAAGAAAAGCCTGAAAGCTGCTCGGAACAAGAGGTCTGTAACCTACAACAGTAAAAACATGAGATTGGCAGCAGACCCCCAGAGACCTGGCAGGCCAGAAAGGACTGGCATGATATATTCAGAGCACTAAATGAGAAAAATATGCAGCCAAGAATACTATATGGAGCTAGGCTGTCATTGAAAATAGGAGAGATAAAAAGCTTCCAGGACAAACAGAAACTAAAAGAATTTGCAATCACCAAATCAGGCCTACAAGAACTATTGGAAGAGGTCCTTTAAGCCAAGAGAGAGCCCAAAAGTAACATAGACTGAAAAGGAACACAGACAATATACAATGGCACTAAATTCATATCTTTCAATAGTTACCCTGAAAGTAAATGGACTAAATGTCCCAATCAAAAACACCGAACATCAAATTGGATAAGAAAGCAAGACCCAACAACGTGCTGTCTGCAAGAGACTCACTTTAGAGCCCCAAACACCTGCAGACTTAAAGTGAGGGGATGGAAAACCATTTACCACAGTAAAGGACATCAGATGAAAGCTGGTGTGGCAATCCTTATATCAGACATATTAGATTTTAAACCAAAGACTGTAATAAGAGATGAGGAAGGACACTATATCCTACTTAAAGTGTCTATCCAACAAGAAGATCTAACAATTGTAAATATCATGCCCCTAACATGGAAGCATCTAATTATATAAGGCAATTAATAACAAAAGCAAAGAAACACATTGACAACAATACAATAATAGTAGGGGACTTTGACACCCCCTCACTGAAATGGACAGATCATCTAAGCAAAAGATCAACAAGGAAATAAAGACTTTAAATGACACACTGGACCAAATGGACTTCACAGACATATTCAGAACATTCCATCCCAAAGCAACGGAATACACATTCTTCTCTAGTGCCCATGGAACATTCTCCAGAATTGATCACATCCTAGGTCACAAATCAGGTCTCAATCGGTACCAAAAGATTGGGATCATTCCCTGCATATTTTCAGACCACAATGCTTTGAAACGGGAACTCAATCACAAGAGGAAAGTCGGAAAGAACTCAAATACATGGAGGCTAAAGAGCATCCTACTAAAGAATGAATGGGTCAATGAGGAAATTAAAGAAGAATTTAAAAAATTCATGGAAACAAATGAAAATGAAAACACAACTATTCAAAATCTTTGGGATGCAGCAAAGGTAGTCCTATGAGGAGATTATATAGCAATACAAGCCTTTCTCAAGAAACAAGAAAGGTCTCAAATACACAACCTAACCCTACACCTAAAGGAGCCGGAGAAAGAACAGCAAATAAAGCCTAAACCCAGCAGGAGAAAAGAAATAACAAAGATCAGAGCAGAAATCAATGAAATAGAAACCAAAAGAACAGTAGAACAGATCAACGAAACTAGAAGCTGGTGCTTTGAAAGGATAAGATTGATAAACTCCTGGCCAGACTTATCAAACAGAAAAGAGAAATGACCCAAATCAACAAAATCATGAATGAAAGAGGAGAGATCACAACCAACACCAAAGAAATACAAACAATTATAAGAACATATTATGAGCAACTATATGCCAGCAAATTAGATAATCTGGAAAAAATGGATGCATTCCTAGAGATGTATAAACTACCAAAACTGAACCAGGAACAAATAGAAAACCTGAACAGACCTATAATCACTAAGGAAATTGATGCAGTCATCAAAAATCTCCCAACAAACAAGAGCCCAGGGCCAGATGGGTTCCCAGGGGAATTCTACCAAACATTTAAAGAAGAATTAATACCTATTCTTCTGAAACTGTTCCAAAAAATCCAAATGGAAGGAAGACTTCCAAACTCATTTTATGAGGCCACCATTACCTTGATCCCAAAATCAGACAAAGACCCCATCAAAAAGAAGAATTACAGACCAATATCCTTGATGAACATGGATGCAAAAATTCTCACCAAAATACTAGCCAATAGGATCCAACAGTACATTAAAAGGATTATTCACCATGACCAGGTGGGATTTATCCCTGGGCTGCAAGGTTGGTTCAACATCCACAAATCAATCCATGTGATACAATACATTAATAAAAGAAAGAACAAGAATCATATGATCCTCTCAATAGATGCAGCAAAAGCATTTGACAAAGTACAGCATCTTTTCTTGATCAAAACTCTTCAGAGTATAGGGATAGAGGGTACATACCTCAATATCATAAAAGCCATGTATGAAAAACCCATAGTGAATATCATTCTCAATGGGGAAAAACTGAGAGCTTTCTCCCCAAGGTCAGGAACATGGCAGGGATGTCCACTATCACCACTGCTATTCAACATGGTACTAGAAGTCCTAGCCACAGCAATCAGACAACAAAGAGTAATAAAAGGCATCCGAATCGGCAAAGAAGTCAAAGTCACACTCTTTGCAGATGATATGATACTTTATGTGGAAAACCCAAAAGACTTCACCCCAAAACTGCTAGAACTCTACAGGAATTCAGTAAAGTGGCAGGATATAACATCAATGCACAGAAATCAGTGGCATTTCTATATACCAACAACAAGACAGAAAAAAGAGAAATTAAGGAGTCAATCTCATTTACAATTGCACCCAAAACCATAGGATACCTAGGAATATACCTAAGCAAAGAGGCAAAGAATCTGTACTGAGAAAACTATAAAATACTCATGAAAGAAATTGAGGAAGACACAAAGAAATGGAAAAATGTTCCATGCTCATGGATTGTAAGAACAAATATTGTGAAGATGTCAATGCTACCTAGAGCAATCTACACATTTAATACAATCCCTATCAAAATACCATCAACTTTTCTCAAAGAAATGGAACAAATATTTGTATGGAACCAGAAAAGACCCCGAATAGCCAGAGGAATGTTGAAAAAGAAAAGCAAAGCTGGTGGCATCACAATTCCAGACTTCAAGCTCTATTACAGAGCTGTCATCATCAAGACTGTATGGTACTGGGGCGCCTGGGTGGCTCAGATGGTTAAGCATCTGCCTTTGGCTCAGGTCATGATCCCAGGGTCCTGGGATCGAGTCCCGCATTGGGCTCTCTGCTCTTTGGGAGCCTGCTTCTCCCTCTGCCTCTCTCTCTCTCTCTCTCTCTGTCTCTCGTGAATAAATAAATAAAAAATCTTAAAAAAAAAAAAAGACAGTATGGTACTATCACAAAAACAGACACATAGATCAATGGAACAGAATAGAGAGCCCAGAAATGGACCCTCAACTAATCCTTGACAAAGCAGGAAAGAATATCCAATGGAAAAAAGCCAGTCTCTTCAACAAATGGTGTTGGGAAAATTGGACAGCCACATGCAGAATTCAGCTGGACCATTTCCTTACACCACACACAACAATAGACTCAAAATGGTTGAAAGACCTAAATGTGAGAAAGGAACCCATCAAAATCCTTGAGAACACAGGCAGCAACCTCTTCGACCTCAGCCACAGCAACTTCTTCCTAGAAACATAGGCAAAGGCAAGGGAAGCAAGTGCAAAAATGAACTATTGGGACTTCATCCAGACAAAAAGCTTTTGCACAGCAAAGGAGATGGTCAACAAACCCAAAAGACAACCGACAGAATGGGAGAAGATATTTGCAAATGATATATCAGATAAAGAGCTAGTATCCAAAATCTATAAAGAACTTATTAAACTCAACACCCAAAGAACAAATGATCCAATCAAGGAATGTACAGAAGATAAGAACAAACATTTTTCCAAAGAAGACATCCAAATGGCCAACATTCACATGAAAAAGTGCTCAGCATTGCTCAGCATCAGGGAAATCCAAATCAAAACCTCAATGAGATACAATCTCATAGCAGTCAGAATGGCTAAAATTAACAAGTCCAGAAACGACAGATGTTGGCGAGGGTGCGGAGAAAGGGGATCCCTCCTACACTGTTGGTGGGAATGCAAGCTGGTGCAGCCACTCTGGAAAACAGTATGGAGGTTCCTCAAAATGTTGAAGATAGAGCTACCATATGACCCAGGAATTGCACTACAAGAGCATGCAACTCTTGATCTTGGTGTCATGAGTTTTAGCCCCACTTGGGTGTAGAGATTCCTTAAATAAATAAAAACTTGAAAAAAAAAAAAAACATATACCAGGGAATCAAAACCTTTTTGATTTTGAAATCTAGTCCCAAGCTATTAAAAACAGGCCTGGGAAATGGTAAAAAGAGGATAATATTAGTGAAACATGTCTCAAGTCCTATCACTGCCCCCTGCAATTCATATTCCATGTAAGTCACATACACTCCAACCCTGTTTCCTCATCTGTAAAACTGGTTTATAATATCTGCGTTGTTGCATCTTTACAATACAATAAATTAAGTGAAATCACCTTGAATAGTGACAAGTTTTTAAAAATACACAAGAAATCTGCCGATCTAACGTTCATAGTTGAAACTGTTTGCATACAATAATTTATTTTCTGGAGATGAAAGTCTCTAGAATGAGTAACCTCCTTTCCAGGTAAGCGAGAGTAACCAGGTCTGTAGCACCAAATCAGAACCCACTGAGAAATGTATTCCCCACTTGCTGTAGCAGAAATGGTGACTCTTGGAATGTGAGAACTAACTTATTTTGTGATGAAAGAGGAAAAAAACCTGTTAGAATGATAATATCCATTTGGGCAATTCGGTCAGGAAATATCCCTTTGAAAATAAAAGATTCTGTTTCTTTTAGAGAGAATTGCTACTCATTTCAGAATCAGGAATTTTATGATATCTGAATGAAAAAGGAGGCATTTCCACCAATGAGGAAGAAATTGGATAAGGAGCCAAGTAGTTCTCCAATCCATATCAAGTTTCTTTTTTCGTTGTCAGCCTGCGAAGGCCACTGGGCTATGTGATACAAAGTGCATTGGTCGTATTTGATAAGAACTGAAAAGAGGCCATAGTGCCACCAATACTAAGTGGACAGACAAGGATGGGTGACAGTCATAGCTAATAGGGCACTTTCCCAGAGCCCCTGAGCACTGAGAGAATTGTGGGCAATTTGGGGGACAAGTTGCTGGTTCAGAAGTGGGCAAAGAGGTGATCAGAGAAGCAGGACCAATTTATGGGAAAGTTGGGATGTGAAGCTTGGCTAACGCAGGGCTAAACTATTTATATGATAGTCATTTGTTTCAAAGTATATTCTCCCACATCAGTTGAATTTCTTGTATTTTAAAAAAACTCACCTAAAATTCCAAAGCACCAGAAGGTTCTTTTATGCTAATAAAACACTAATACTATACTACTAAAATTCAAATAATTCTGTAAGGATCACAGTGATTCTCGAGATAAGGTCCCGAATGGTCCTTATCAGTCATCTGTAGTGCTCCTTCAGATCTTCTACTCCCCCAGCCTGCAGCTTTCTGGTATACCCTTTTCTGAGCATGTGGCCCCAGTGAACCACTGTGCTGTATTCTTCAGGTGCATTGTGAGTATCTTTCAGATGTTCTGGGGCTGAGTATTAAAGTTAACCCGGGCACTATTTAAAAATACTAATGGCCCATTATGTTGTATACCTGAAACTAATGAAACTTACACTTCATTAAAAAAAAAAAAAATCAATGCCTCAGTCCTTCCTTCCCCCATACAAATCAGATTCTCTTAGCTCTCAGATACTGTAGTTTAAAAAACTTTCCAAGTGATTCTAATGTGCTGCCAGGGCTCAGAACCATGCAGCTTTATTTATTTTTTTTAAACTTTTTATTTATTTGTTTGACAGAGAGAGATACAGCGAGAGAGGGAAGACAAGCAGGGGGAGTGGGAGAGGGAGAAGCAGGCTTCCCGCTGAGCAGGGAGCCCGATGTGGGGCTAGATCCCAGGACCATGGGATCATGACCCGAGCCGAAGGCAGACGCTTAATGACTGAGCCACCCAGGTGCCCAGAACCATGCAGCTTTAAAGATTAAAAATGACAACTGTCGGTCATTCATGCTTCAGGGTGAATCAATTCTTATGGATTGAGTTTTTCCAAAACCAAGAGTAATGGGAATGAGTTGAATGAGAAATTTTAATTCTGGTGATGGGCCATTAAAAAAACACACACACATACATTTTGACAGTTTGTAAATGGGGATAACAGAACTTAGGTCAATATTTTGTTCAGACTAAATTCTAAGCTCTTTGATGAGGTTGCAAACCACTTGCAGAAAGAGATCCTAAGGCTTTGTATTCTTCACAGAGTCAAGAGGGGATATTACTGCTATTATAATCTCAATAAGTTGTTGTCAAATGTCTTTTTACATGTTATCTATTAAGATCATAATAAAAAAGTTTATCTAAAAAAGCATGAGAAAAACTAGTCATTCCAGAAGAGTCTACTATGGTATTTTTATGGTGTCCAACATGTGACTTTAATGGGTAATAAAAGCATATGCACAGTATTATTCATATTTTGTTAAATTTTAGGTACATCTTGGAACACTTTAATATATTCATTAAAAAGTATTACCCTGAGTTGCAATTAACAAGTAATTATTGAAGGCACTTGGGCAATAAGGACATGGTCAGTTTCACTCAGACATTGCTAAGATTTTTGAGTATCAGTTGATAACCTTAAGAATTCATTTAAAAAATATCTCTTGGTTGCAGTTAAGAAGTGCTCAGAATTGAAGGCAGACAACCATCCAAAAAAGTAAAAAGAACTAAAGTCTCAGAGTAAATATTTGTTCTTTTTAGCAGAATAAGTGATAGAGATTGGTTAGAATTTGATACTTCAGTGCACAGGAATTTAGAAGTGAGGAGCAGGAAGCACCTGATCATTGCAACAATTGCAGAAATAAAGACCCAGTACAAGCTTCCTCTGGCTTGTGGGAGAAAAAGAAAGAATGAAAGAAAAAAACTCCCTACTTTTCCACCTTCCTGAGAAACATAACGTCAGGTTTGGGGCATATAGAAAGGTGCTAGTTCTGTCCATCTCCATACTGGCGTGGGGCGTAAAGGACACATGAGCTAACCTAGCACTCACCAAGTAAATGAGCAAGTGAGTTCACTCCATCTATGGCAGCTAGGGATTAGGGAGGTCACAGATCATCACCACCTGCTAGGTGGTGATACCAAGCAACCAGGGTGACACAGCTCTCCCCCAAAGTGCCAATAACTAATTAAGGGGCAGGTTAGGTGAATGTTCTGCCAAGGGGAAGGGACAGGACAAAGGCACATCCAACACTTAGATATTAGAAACAGTTTATAGCCAATTGGTGTGTTTTGAGGTTTTTGCCATGAAAATTTAGGAATAGTAGAGTTTGTTGCAGTCATGTGAGAGACTGATAACCTGCTAAAATGACTGATAACCTGTCGTTTCCCAATGTTGACCTGGGAAAGGAAAGAGTTAGTTTAAGAATGTGAAAAAATTCAGGGCACCTGGGTGACTCATGGGATTGAGCCCCGTTTCAGGCTTCATGCTCAGCGCAGAGTCTGCTTCTCCCTCTCCCTCTGCTCTTCCCCCACTCATGCTCTCTCTTTCTCAAATAAAATCTTAAAAAAAAGAAAGAAAGAAAGAGTAGGGTCAACTACATAGTCATTCCCTTCTTCGCTTCCAAATCATTTCTACAAAGAGACAAAGAGTAGACATGTTAAGAGAAAAGGTCCAGGTCCAGCAGAGCAAGGGGAAAAAATTTTATGTGCATGGTTATTCTCTAAAAATGTATCTGTGAGCAAAACAAACAAACAAAAAAAACAAAAAAAACTTTAACAGGCAAAAATAAGTAGAGGGAAAATAGATTTGAATAAGGAAAAACGTGTTACTGAGGTCACTGACTTTCTGCACATGTCTGCCTATCTCTGAGAAGTTAAATATTGACAGCCCAGAGCCCCATGAGGATAAAAATGTGTATCAGATTCTCAAATAAAAATATACTGGACTCAGTTCCAGAGAACATTCTTGGATATGATTTTTTTTTTAGCTCCCTAAATTTAACCAGCTGAAATTTTTCTTAAAACCAGGCTTTCATAAAAACAAAAGGGTTTTTTTTTAAGATTTTATTTATCTATTTGACACAGAGAGAGGGAACACAAGTAGGGGGAGTGGGTGAGGGAGAAGCAGGCTTTCTGCTGAGCAGGGAGCCCTATGAGGGACTTGATCCCAGGATCCTGGGATCATGACCTGAGCCGAAGGCAGAAGCTTAACGACTGAGCCACCCAGGTGCCCCAACAAAAGGGTTTTTTTTTTCCAGTTTATTTTCATAATTTACAAAATATATACAGTTAGTCCCTATAATAGCACTTTCTTTAAAATTTATAGGTGAAAGTTTCACTACCTTCCAACCTTGAGAGAGACTTTTTTCTAGAATACTAGAGATAAGTATCCATCTCTATCTGTACATCAATATATCCATATGAGTATCTATAATTACAATGATTTCATTTAATGCAAACCTTCATTAAAAGATGTAACACTGTGGGGGCACCTGGACCCCTCAGTTGGTTAAGCGTCTGACTCTTGATTTCTGCTCAGGTCTTGATCTCAGGGTCATGGCATCAAGCCCCGTGTCAGGCTCCGTGCCCCGCATAGAGTGTACTTGAGAGTCTCTCTCCTTCTTCCTCTGCCCTTCCTCCCACTCTCTTTCTCTAAAATAAATTACTCATAAAAAAAATTTGGAACATTGTGTCCTTGGTTTAGGTCATCTATTGTTATTATATTTTTATATGCTTAATCTCTAATAATTTCTGGATTACAACACAATTATCCAAGTCATGGCACATAAACGGGAAGCAGGGGCACACACTTCAGAGGGTTTAGGACTGCATTCTTACCTCAGACCTTCCTCCACCCTATGTCGTACCTACACAATGGCCATTTTGCAGATCCTTAGACAAACCAAACTAGTTTTGAGACTTGCCAGTAGGTAGTTCCTTCTCCCCAGAATGTTCTTTCACTCTTCTCAAGGCCAGAACTTTAGGGAGACACTCCCATCCTCCATTTAAAGGGAGGACAACGAACATCTCTCCCCGGACTCTGCTTAGTTTTCTCTCATCATAGTGGGTGTTAAAAAACAAAATTCAACAGAGTAAATTTGAAGATTAATTGGCTTTACTCAATGATTCATGTACCAGGCAGCACCCCATCTACCAAAGAGAGGGGTGCTCTGAATTGTACAAAATGGAAGGTTGTTATAAGAAGGAAGGTACAGTAAGAAAGTTAGAAACAAAAGGAAAGAATAAGGCTCAAGTGACAGCTGACCTCATTGGTCCTTATCAGAAAATTCCTGACGGACAGGTTAATACTTACATTTCTAGTGGTGGTTGAACCTGCAATCAGGTTGGGTATTAAGCCCCAGTTTGGTGACTTGGCCTGGCCCTAGAAATGCTATTTGGGGCTTGTGGTTTTTCTTTTTCATGTGGGTTATTTTTGTTTGTTAGTATCCAGCTCTCCCCTTCTCAATAGAATAAGCTCTGTGAGGCTCACAGTGCTGCCCCTCTTTTTCAGTACTGTGTATCCAACACCAAGCATAGAGTCTGCCAGATGATAGGTATGCAGTATTTGTGGGATTAATAAAATGTATTACATTTATATATATAAATTAATAATTTATATATAAATTAATTCTATTTATATTTTTATATAAATATATTTTATGTCATTATATTATTATATATAATTATTTATATTTTTATATAATGAGATATATATGTATATATCATTAGCACCAATACAGAAACATTATATTAGCTTGCTTTATACTGGTGAGGCCAAAGAAAGAGAAGTTTGCCATTTGATTGGTTTTTGATAGTCATGTTTTACCAAATTAAAAGTTACTAGTAAATCTAGTGGAGTAGTTCCATCTATAGTAAATTAGAGAGTATGTTGTATGGCTAAAATTGGTTACTGTTTGGGGGAAACCTAAGCAGTAGGGGGTGGAGAGAATTGCTCTATGCATTTCCATAATGAATTGAGCAGAAGTTTGGGGTGGAAGAAAGAATTACACTCTCTTTGATCCTAGATCTGCTATTTATTAGTCATTTATTAGGCTGTTCTTAAGAGCCTCAGTTTTCTTATCTCTAAAAGGCAATAATTCTGTCTCATAGGAATAAGGTAGATGATACATGAGGTATAGTTAAACCCCGCCATAATTATGTAAGTGAATATGCACAGCCGTGTTATTTTGAAAGTATTGCAAGGGGGAGCCCATGCAGCTAGCTGTCTGGGAATTCTGAGCATCTGAGAGCCCATTACCAATTGTTATTTCCACAAATTAGTTACTGTTTCACAGTGGGTTGTTGAGGAATTTATGTAATGGTAGTGAATGTGTTTTGTTTTGCGAGTTGCTAAGGGCCTCATAAATTTATGGTCTTATCACTATTCTTACTATATGGTTGAAAACAATAGATTCTATTAATACATCTGTTCATAGTGACTGTTAGTTTTTACTTTTTTAAAAAAAGATTTATTTATTTATTTGAGAGAGAGAGAGGGAGGGAGTGTGCGAGTGAGCAGGGGAAGGGGCAGAGGGAGAGAGAGAGAATCCTCAAGCAAACTGCCCGCTGAGCACAGAGCCCAATGCAGGACTGGATCCCAGTAGCCTGAGATCATGACCCAAGCTGAAACCAACAGTCAGTTGTTTAACCGATTGAGCTACCCAGGCCCCCCAGCTTTTACTTTTTTTTTTTTTTTAAGCTTTTACCTTTTAAATTTTATTTATTTATTTAGTTTTAAAGACTCTATTTTTAAGTAATTTCTACATCCAATGTGGGTCTTGAACTCATGACCCTGAGATCAAGAAGTCACATGCTCTTCCGACTGAGCCAGCCAGGGACTCCTACCTTTTAAATGTAGATAGACTTAATAGAAACATAAGCTTAACTGATATGAACATAACGTCCACAGTGAAGTCAAAATAGATTATAAAACCGTGGACAGTGCTCATGCTTCATAATGAAAATGTCCTCTTTACTAGGTGAGTTTTGCTCCATTTCTGATTGACTTTGACCTCTGCTTTCCTGCTTTGCCCAAAGAAAGTTAGTCACAATTTTGAACTTCTTAAGAGGAAGCAGCCATAAAATGGAAAATC
The DNA here is from genome assembly GCF_003265705.2 of Callorhinus ursinus. Taxonomy (NCBI): domain Eukaryota; kingdom Metazoa; phylum Chordata; class Mammalia; order Carnivora; family Otariidae; genus Callorhinus; species Callorhinus ursinus. The sequence goes on along the minus strand of NW_027397066.1, from coordinate 90,466,655 downwards.
ACTAAAGGCAACTAGCCAGTAGTCCAGGCTCAAAGTCAAAGAAATAACTGAATTCTAGTGCTGGAGGGGAACTAAAATTTACCCTTATTAACCCATAAGTCTAGCCTAAAGTTCTCTTGATTTCTAGTCTCCTCAGGAAACCAAAGAAATTCATTTTATTATATTTCTTGACTACATATAATACATATAATACCAAACCATAAAATTTACAAAGGTGTCACTTTCCCTGCCAAGTTTTAATGTGTGTACATATTACCATTGGGCCCTTGGCCTTCCAACCAAGAAGGATGGGAGTAGTTCTGCATTTATGGGAGTTCCACAGCTTTTTAATTGACAATACTGAAGATATCTGGACATTTCTGTCGTAAGACTTTCTTTTCAGGCTTCTATTCATTTCCTCTTCTCTCAACTTCTCTCTGTGCTCTACAGGGGGACGTGGTGTGGCTGTCATATAGCTTCTAACTGTTAATTCAGTTTCAAACAGCAGCTTTACAAATAAATTACCAATCTGATGACCTGAAACACAAAGGTGATGTGAAATTCAGAAAACCATACCTGACCTTGAGCCAGCTTTCAGAGGATAAAATAATATTTTTCAGAGGGTAAAATAATGTTGTTTGGTGTGGATATTGGGTGCAGCTGTTATAATTAGAGATGGCTGGCAGATCCTACAAGAATTAGTTATTCTGCGTAAATAAGAAAATATTCATAAACTGATTCCAGGACTACATCTCCAGTCTATAATTCGGTTTATGAGGAAGTGCTGATTGCTCCTAATTTAGATAACTCTATCTGTCAGTCAACAGAATACATAGTCAGTCCTAGCTTTGTTGATAGTGGGGCAAACCGTATGACAACTTTACATTTCTAATGTCTTCAGTAATGTACTCAACATACAGTGAACATTTTTTTATTAAAGACAAACTAGGGGCGCCTGGGCGTCTCAGTCAGTTAAGCATCTGCCTTTGCCTCTGGTTGTGGTCCCGGGATCGAGTCCCACATCAGGCTCCCCTCTCAGCAGGGAGTCTGCTTCTTCCTCTGCCCTTCACCCCACTCATGCTCTCTCTCTCTCTCTCAAATGAATAAATAAAATCTTAAAAAAAAAAAAAAAAGACAAACCTGTAGTTGTGGGAATTCTACTCAGAAGAACTATGAGCACAGCCTTTCACCTTACGGTTTACTGAACTTAAATATGAAACTTAAAAGTATTATATTGATGTGTCTATTCCTTAATGCAGGACTCCTAGCTCCAGAGAAAACATCTGAAGGCATTCATGATCTATCGAAAAGTGAAAGAGGAATTTGAGATACTTTCTAATAGACTGAGACCAAAATAACACTTAGAATTTCAAATATCTAGAATCCTGTGAAACAACATTCATAGAGAGACAGGTATGTATTAGGGTAGATTTTCTGAATAGGGACCCCTCAGTTTGTGAATGTGCAGTCGGTCTCCATGATCAGTGCTTTGAAGGAGTCCACCATAGATATCTTTCATATTAGCCAGGCTTAATCATTTATATCATGCTGATTGAATTAACACCCTAACTCCTCGTCCAAGTTGAGAAGAAAGATGCCTTTTTCTACTGGACTCACAGTTTTAACATCTAATCGAAGTTATGTGATATTAATGAAGCTAGAGGTCAGTTCTTTGAAGACCTCATACTACACTGTGGTCAGCCTTTTCTTGGTTCCCTTTGATATTTCTTCATAGATCTAATATTTTGACCTCTTGTTCATCTTTGAGGATCTTCTCCAAACACTAAGTTCTCTCTGCTGCCCAGTGTGGACAGACACCGCTGAGAACAGGATTACTTCCTTGTTCTTCCAGGAGGCCCTGAATGAGGTTGAGAGAAGAGAAAGCAGGTAGGAGGGAAGAGGGAGCACCATATTGCAGTCCCTCGGGTTGTAGTCTCTTTCCTATGAGGGCCTCTATCTCCCTCTGAGTTTATCCATTTTTAAATTTGTAGTGCCTTCACTTCTTCCCTGGACTCCTACCCTGCTACCCTAAACTGTCTTTGTGGAGCTTCATTACATGTGTTTCTGACTACTCAGGATTTGCTAATTCAGTTACAATTTTCATCCTCCATAATGCTGACCTTGGCTCTGAAGTGAGGCCGAAACACCCCTACTTACTAGTTGTGTAAGCTTGGGCAAGTTACTTAAGCTCACAAGGCTTCCTCCTCTGTAACTGGGGAGGGTGCACATCTGTAGTGGAGTTGGAGTGAATATTGAAGGAGAGATCCTTGCCAGGTTCTTAGCACAGCGCCTCCAAAGTCCTCAGCAGCACTGGAGTCCGGTGCAAGTTCAAACATCTCCTTCGTTAGGCATCCTCAGATGATTTTCAGTGACTTTCTGACGGCCTTAAGGTGATTCTCTCCTTTTCTTCCAGTCTTACATCCACATATTATAAAGGAGTGTCCTGGGTTCCACTTTCCAGGTCTGTTAGTGAGTATAAGTAAAACGAAAAGCCTCACATTTTTAGCCTGGAATTCAAGGCCCTGCCCTGTTCTTTCCCAGGCTCCTCTTCTGCCTTATTTCCCACATCATCACTTTCAGACATCAAACACATTAGCCAACCTGAAATAATCCTCATTCTCTGGACAAACCTTCTCTAGCCCTTGTTTCACACCGTTCCTTCCTTCTGGAATGCTCCACTCCTGATCTCCACCATTCCCCATCCGGCCATTGTGCCAGTCCTACCCAAGGCCTCATTCTCTTACAGCCTGAAATAACTCCTCCATTGGCTGATTTCCCTCTGTTTTCTTAATAATTTTATTATGACTGGCCATGTTCTTCCATGTGTGATAGTTACTACTAGTTTGGAGACTCTGAGGGCAGGAAATGGTTGAATGCTTTTATCCTTCACTGTGCTTAACATGGTGCTTGGCAGCTGGTGGGTCTCGGTGTTGGGAATACTGACAGAAGGAATACATTGCAGGGATCAGAACCAGGCAGCAGGCATGAAGTCAAATAGATTCTCCCTAATCATTTCAAATATTTATTTTCATATATTTCTATTCTGTGTATGAGCAGCCTTCCCTGATCACCATGCTGATGAAGCCCTGTCACTCCTCTGCTTTGTTTTTGTATGTAACATGCATCATTAGCACATTGTCGTGGAGCTTCGGGTTGCTTGTTAGTTTCTGTCTCCCACTGGAAGGTAGGCTTCGTGAGCTCAAGGATTTCATCTATGTACATAAGTATGTACGTATGTATGTATTTTTCCCTTCCCACCCAGGACTTCATCTTTTTTTAAATTTTTTTTCGAATCTTAATTATTTATTTATTCATTCATTCATTCATTCATTCATTTATAGAGAGTGAGCAGGGGGAGAGGGAGAGGGAGAGAGAGAATCTCAAGCAGCTTCCTCACTGAGGATGGAGCCCGACTTGGGGCCCATTCCATGACCCTGAGATCACCACCCAAGCTGAAATCAAGGGTTGGTTGCTCAACTGACTAAGCCACCCAGGTGCTCCAGGACTTTAACTTTTTAATACTTAACAATCTTTAGCAAGAACTCATGAAGTATTTTCTTTATAAGTGAATGGATAAATGAGATAATCATACGATTTACTCTGTTCAAGTGCTAACGGATGTTAGCAGTTCTATCTGGCTTTCTAAAGGTGTATAAACAGGCTTTCTAATAACTGTTGTTGGGGAGTTTTAGAGGTTAAGTTTTTAGAGTACTTTTAAGAAATGGATGCTCTTCTGGAGACAGTGTCTAGAGGCCTTCAGCATGGCCCAGCATTTGACTTATACCATTGTAGGCTATCCTCCAATACAGGCTCTCAAAACTAGGCTGTCTCAAATCTGTGGGAATAGAACCCCTGCTAATTGTTTATACCAAGATGTTTTGGAAGGCAGCAGAATCCCCGTACTGTGTGTGCCCAGGCCAACTTTGGAGTCCATGCTATAAGACCCAAACAAAGAAACAGGTCAAAAGGGCCTATGTTGGATCTATGTGTGCTAAAATGTGTCTGTGACCGATTTAAGCGTGCTTTCCTTATTGAGGAGCAGAAAATCGTGAAAGTGTTGAAGGAACATGCACAGAGTCAGAAAGCTAGATAATGAAATGGAACCTTGTTGAGTAATAAAAATCAAAAGACTTGTTCTTTAAAAAAGAAAAAAGAGAAGGACATTTAATCAGTGCTAAGTAATTATGAGACAAGTTTTCTATGAAGTGTAGTCAGAGCCCAGAAATATTTTAGTTTCTTTTTTTTTTTTTTAATTTTATTTATTTGTCAGAGTGAAAGAGACAGAGAGCACAAGCAGGGAGAGTGACAGAGGGAGAGGGAGAAGCAGGCTTCCCGCTGAGCAGGGAGCCCGATGCGGGGCTCGATCCCAGGACCCTGGACCATGACCTGAGCCGAAGCCAGACACTTAACCGACCGAGCCACCCAGGCGTCCCAATATTTTAATTTCATTTGGTGTCTTTAACTTTTCTTTCTTGCCTTAATTTTCTTCTTTCAATGCCAAAAGAACATAATTTACTTTTCTTCAGCCTAGGACTTTGCTTCCTGAATAGATGTGGGGGTGAAGTAAAGGAATAAGCCGAAACAAGGGCCAGGATGAGCCAGTCAAGCTGCTTTGCCTTTCTTCCCTTTCTCACTTTCTTCCTAGGCTTCTGGGATCGTCTCTGCACACAAATTCCATTCCTGTTCACATCTTAACATAGCGTGACATCTGTAAGGAAATGGAAATGCTGTCGCTATGCTTTCAAAGTAGGATGAGACTGTCCTTGAGGTTGGAGGTTTATCTGCGCAGCACTGAGCACTCAGGGGACTTTGGTAAATATTTGTTGAAGAAATGAATGAACCATTCATAGAGGAGGCACTGATAGGCACTTCGGGTCACAATGGAACACTTCTCCGTATCAGTACTTATCTAACTTTATTGCTCTGTGACACTTGACCCTCTTTCTTTAACGTTTTTTCCGTAACACTGCTTCATTTTCCTTTTACCTTTGTTTCTTCTTATGCTCTCCTGCTTGTTTCTTTTTTTTTTTTCTCCTGCTTGTTTCTTTTTCTCCTCCCCTCGAAATGGTGATGCCCCCCTCCCAGTTAGGCCCCACTTTGACCTTAAGAGTATTCCCCTTGGATGACTTCATCCACCACCTCCCAGACATGGATCACTTCCAAATAGGTATCTTCATTCAGCCCGGACATTTCTAAGTCCCGTACCCTCTTTCAATCTCTACCAGTAAGTCCTATAGTCTTGTTAACTATTTTTATTAGTGAACACTGAAATGCCACTTCTTTTTTTTTTTAAGGTTTTTTTTTTTTTAAGATTTTATTTATTTATTTGACAAAGAGATAGACAGAGCCAGAGAGCACAAGCAGAGGGAATGGCAGAGGGAGAGGGAGATGCAGGCTCTGCACCAAGCAGGGAGCCCGATGTGGGGCTTGATCCCAGGACCCTGGGATCATGACCTGAGCCGAAGGCAGTCGCTTAACCATCCGAGCCACCCAGGCGCCCTGAAATGCCACTTCTTTACTCCCCACCCACCGAACTAACACCAGATAACAAGTCAGACAAACCAGAAACCCACAATTCACCTGTTCCTCTAGTTTGCCTCTCTCCCCACATTAACAAAATTGTTAAGACCTCTGTTCTTCCTCCTTGTTGAATTCATTTCAATGAATCTAGAGAATGACTACTCTGCTGGGTCACCGTCCTCTGGACGGCATTCATCTGTTTGTCTTCCCCAGTGTAGGCATCTTTTGGTGAGAAGGGCTGTCACCTGGCCTCTCCACCTCCATCAGGTTCCATTCCTCCTGGAGGCCCTCCATGTTACTGCTGCCTGGCGGCCTTTCTTAAAATGGAATCTAATGCTGCCTCTCGTGCTTCAACCCTGAGTGGCCTCCTGTGCCTTCAGGATGAAAAGGTAAAATTAGGCCCACACTGTCACAAAAGTCGTTCAAGATGGTACCTCGTCTTAACTCAACAACCTCATTTCCTACTCCTGTATCCTATGCTGATTAGTCCAAACTCCCCTATGCTTGCCCCACCAGCTCCCACTCAGGCTTGTCCCCACCATGCTTCCTCCTATTCTGCAGTTGTTCTACTGGTTAGAGAAAAAACTGGTGATTTCTGCAAGAGGAATTTCACTTCTGCCTGCCTTTTGATGCCTTCTATCTTCTCCATACCTCTCTGGATGTTTAAAATGCATCGTAAAATTGCTTACTTGTCTATCTCACTGGAGTGAGCTGTTTGGGGTTTGTGTCCTTGGCTTCCAGAACAGTATGGACCAGGGTTTCTCAAAGTGGGGTCCACAGGAGCCTCCTATATCATTTAGCTGTTGCTAACATTCATAGTTTGGGATCCTCCTCACCACCATAGGACCTAGAGAATTAAAATTTCTGGCTTTTTAAATAGACTCCCCAGGTAATTTTTGTAACTATATGTATTTAATACTTTTTAGTAAACAATCAGCTGGAGACTTGGATCTTTTTATTCACATACACTGCGGTAACTTGGATTTGTAGCTGATAATTCTATACTCATCATGTTGTAAAAGGTAATTTAATTCTCGAGAGAAAAGATTGCCTATATGTCTTCAAATGAATTAGGGATTTGGAAATCCTCTGGCCAGTTTTAATCAGTACAAACAAACAATTTGAATAATTCTGATTTAAAAAATAGTTCACACAACTCTAGATTAAGCAGCCTAAGCTATTCTAATTCTTGCAGGGGACGTATTGTCTCCCTGCTTTGGAACTGAATTTCTCTCCACGCAAATTTGAATCAATAAGTGCATGGCGACAGGTGGTTTGCAGGGACTTGAAAATCATGGTGGCAGATATTTTATAAGTGATTTATTATTTTCAATCGGATGTCCAAGGTATAGACCCTTTTATAGTTAAGAAAGCCTTTCTTAACTATAAAGGATTCTATTACAAAGAAGACAAAAGAACGGTGCCACCAGAGCTTCTCCAGGTAAGTGGGTGTAAGAAGTCTCAAAGGATCCTTATACTGTGTTAAACACATACAATCTCCTTGAACAGAAATATGTGCTTCCCTGTGTTTATATGCATTTAAATGCCAATATAAATATATACTCATGCACAAATATAAATCTGCTGTCTTTGATATCCTAAAATGATTTCTAGTCATGTTTATATAAATAACTGAAAATCTGAAGCCAGCCAAACAGGTTGTACCTTTGAATAAGTACAGCTGTTGCAACCTTCAGCCCACATAATATGTTTGCTTAAAGTGAACTGTCCAATCAACTGACACTTGTGACTGGCATGTGCAGTACTTACCATTGTGCAACTTTAGTTTGCCTAAAATTGTCCACAAAACATTTTCCCTTCTGTTGTTCTGGGAAGTGACCTTCCCTTGGATCCCTGTATTGCTTCAGCTTGAACATCAGGGCTCAGTCATTTTTAATACTTGATCAATCAAGCTCAACTAAATAAGAATAATTGTGGCCTAAAATGCCCAGGAAGTGTGTGGAGAGTTTTCTGCGTTTTGTTTTCCTGCTGTTTTTTGGTAATAACACAACTCCCACAGATCAGGTAGCTCAGCATCTTCATAGGTGGCTAGACAGATGTCACTTTAAAAACATTTAGGTTTTGGAGGTAATGGCTTGTTGGTTCTCATCCATGTTATTAAATCACCGCAGAATTCCACACACTGTCAGTAGCAACAGAACTTGGTACATTATATTCAGAGAAGTTTCAATAGAAGTTGAGGATTTTAAGAGTGTTGGGCCGGAAAGAAGAGACAATCAACAAATAGAGCCTTCATTAAGTAGGGGGATTTTCTCATTTCATTCAACAAAAGTCTAGAGCACACAACATAGAGTTGATGAGGCAGCTCAGTGATGCTATCAGGAAACCAAGCTCGGTTCGTCTTTCTACGCCACTGTCCTTTCTCATGGCTACTACCAAAAGTCAGGTCTGTGACTAGGTAGGAAAGAGAAGCACAAACCTGTACTTTCAGAAGGTTGATTTTCCCTGTAAGGCATGGATATGAAATCTTGGTGACTCAGTCACATGCTTTATTTATGCTTATCAGTGCAGCCTTTCTTAGATCTTCAAAAATGTATTCCAGGTAAGTTGAGAACTTTCCTTTACAAGTTCTGTCTTGTTGACTGGAAACATGGATGAATGTTTTCTTTGTCCTGAAACTAACTTGCATACCGGTGGCTGACACATGATGGCAGAGAGCATAATTTTGTATCTAAGAACACGATAAGCACCAAACCAGTGAGGAAATACTATACTTTGCTATGTGCCCTACGCTCAGCCAAGAAATGTTTGAGGGAAGTCTTTTACAGAAGGCACCTAACTTCATACATCCACACACCGAACATTGGACCATATGATAGGTTACTGTGAAAGGACCCCCCGCAAAACTGGGAGCATGTAGACTGGGGAACTTCCTGTAACTACACTGTTCATGCCTGCCTTTTCCTAAATTCCAGGTCCTGGCCTTCTCTTGTCTAAAACCTCTGCCACTCCCTTAACTCAAGACTTACTCAAGCTCCTGATTTTCTTTTTAATCAGTGAAGAATCTTTATAGATCACAAATAAAAGCATGTTGACTTCATTCATATAATCTCGTCAATGGCTCCCCATTGGTTTTAGGATTAAAAGTAAACTTTTTAACATGATCTATAAGAGCCCTCATGATCTTGCTTCCACCTGTTTCCTGGACCTTCAGCTCAACAGTCTCCAACTTACTCTGGATTTCAAGGTCAAGCACACTAAATTTTGTATAGTTGTTTGAATGTGCTTTTTCTTTCTTGCCTCTGACTCTTTGCCCATGCTGTTTCAACTCACCTACTCATCCTGTCTAATCTGAGTTAGAGCACATCCTTCTCCTTCTTCTTAGAATATTTCCTTATTATCTATTCTCCGCTTTTCCATGTACTTGTCTATTACCTCCAAAGGACATTAAAGTCTCCAGGGGGCAGGGGATTATGTCTGTTTGCAGACATACCTTGCACATAGTTAGCACTTAACTACTTGTTGAAAATATTTGTTGAATAGCGGTATAAAAGAATGAATGAATCGGAATTCTCTTTCCTCTGAGCGCAGATAAACTCTCAGTAATACAAATTCAGCAAAATTTTGTACCATAAGCCAAAAGGCTTTGCAAATTTTTGTTAACTAGGAGGTAAGTAAATATCTTTGATCTCTGTTATTAAACTATCATTCTTAAAGCAATTCATGGAAAATTACATCTTTTACTTGAAGTAACTCGTTACTTAGTGAAGAAAAGTAACATGTTGTTCCTAGGTTTCAGTTTTGTTTAAAAGAGCAAGGAATTTTAGACTAAGTCAAAATTTTTTTTTTAATTCTCACATAAGTGAGATGCTTTGGAAGCTTAGTGAGACACAGGCTTACCTTCTCATAGTTAAGGTACCAGGGCAACTAAAATGCAATGTCCTGTCTGTGTTGTTGATGCAAAGCACGAGAGATTGTCTACCACTTTTCCATTCCTTTAGTTTTCCTCTCTTGTCGAAGTCTTTTCCAGTTGTAATATACTGGGGTTTTTTTTGTAAATAGGATATTAGCCAGAAGTTTTTTATTTGATTGTAGGATATAATTGATTTTGCTCTATATGACAGTTGTGTTATCTTTGAGATAGGAAATCAAGGAATCCAGAGGGTTAAGGATGATGGTGGCTGACGATATGAAGCTAAATAATCATGATCTTGAAGTTCGACCTCAAGTCTAAAAATCCCCTAAGAGTCATATTTAACTACAGACTTTCTCGGAGTTACTCTTTGTTCAGGCTGCTATCACAGAATACCACAGACTGAGTTGCTTAAGTAACGGAAATTTTTCTTACAGTTCTGGAGGTTGGGAAGTCCCAGATCCAGGTGCTGGCAGATTCATTGTCTGATAAGAACACACAGCTACCTTCTCTCTGACCTCGCACAGAGTCTTCTCAGGCCTCTTTTATAAGGGCACAAACTCCATTCAGAAGAGCTCCACCCTCATGATATGATCACCTCTCAGAAGCCTCACCCCGTAACACTATCATGTTGGAGGTTAGGATTTCTACATGAATTCTGAGTGGGACACAAACATTCAGACCATAGCACTCTCCTACATTCAGAAGGTCTGAGGTGAAATCCAGTCTTAACAAACACCCCAGGAGGTTCTGAGGCATGTGGTCAGTGGACCATCTTGAGGAACATCTAAGGTTAGCTGGTGAAAGCGTTTAGTTAAGAAAATGTGAACTGGCAGATAGATGTTAGAGGACCAGCACCTGCGAACCCTATCAATCTATCTATTTTTCCAGCACCATCCACACATACACTTCCTCAGCAGGCCTCCAGAGAGCCACCATTGAGTTACTAATTTTGCCATTAATGGGAATTCCAAGCTTGGCTCCCGTTTTTGATGCCAGCCTCCCTCCCCGACAATTCCAACTAGGATCTGATGTCTTTTGTTTAAGACTGGTCACTGGGGGGGGGGGGGGGCTTGGGTGGCCCAGTTGGTTGTATACCACATCTTCTTTATTCATTCATCTATTGATGGACATTTGGTCTGCTTCCATAATATGATGATTGTAAATAATGCTGCAATAAACATAGGGGTGCAAATATCCTTTCAAATTAGTGTTTTCATATTCTTTGGCTAAATACCCAATAGTGCGATTGCTGAATTATATGGTAGGTCTATTTTTAACTTTTTGAGGAACCTCCATACTGTTTTCCACAGTGGCTGCACCAGTTTGCATTTCCACCAACAGTGTACAAGGGTTCCTTTTTCTCCACATCCTCGTCAACACTTGGTGTTTCTTGTATTTTTTATTTTAGCCATTCTGACAGGTGTGAGGTAATACCTCATTGTGATTTTGATTCCCATTTCCCTGACAATGAATGATGCTGAGCATCTTTTCATGTGTCTGTTGGTTATCTGTATCTCTTCTTGGGGGAAATGTCTGTTCATGTCTTCTGCCCCAAAAGAAACCTTATCTTTGAAGTATTTGTTTATGTTTCTACTTAATGGTGACTTCCTAAAATTAGGATTGGCCTAGTGATTGAAAATGTAAAACTTCACCTCAACTCACTTAAGCCCTGAAGTAAAAGACCTAATTTTTTTTAATGGAAATAGTTGTTACAGTATATATATATTTTTAAATTAGTTCCTTTTTTAGTCTAAAAGTTGTATTTTATTCATTTTCATTTGCCTTTTTTAAAAAATAAAGTTCTGATTTCCACATTACCATTAGACTTTGCTAAATATGACTCAGGAGATTTTTAGACTTGAGGTCGAACTTCAAGATCATGATTATTTAGCTTCATATCTAAAAGCCACCACATTTAGAGAAATATACATTAGAAAGTCACTTGTGTCCTACACTCCCCTGCTGACTTGGAAGAAAATGGAAAACCTATTTCCTTGTCCTTGTCAGGAATTATTATCTTTCTTTTGCGATTTGGACCTAAAACCAGTTTGCCAGTGAAGCAGAATTAATGTGCTTGTAGGAAATCAAATTTTGTCTCTAGTTCAGGAATAAGCCTGCTAAATTCTTGAAGAAACAGGCTCTGCTTTTGTATATTCAAGTCTCGGTTTGCAAGAGGAAATCCTGAAAGAATAGCACACACCTTCTTTATAAGAAAGATTAAATAAATTCATCTCTAGTGTCAAGCTACTTTTAGATCTGTCTTAATTCAAGTCTCTACCATGGAACCTTATAATCTTCACCTACGGACTGTCTTAACTTCTTTCACAGAAGGTTCTTTGAGAAATTCAAATGTTCTGGAATGTCTTACTAACTCAGATTTATAATTATCCCCTGAATAAGATTACTTCTACAAATTAATGAACTTTTTTAAAATCATAGTCTAGGTGATTTCATGTTCATTATTCTTGAATGACATTCATGAATATGCAAATAGTTATACCGACATGAAAATTTACTGGAAGAAGCAGAATTATTGCTCAGATGCACACTTACAGACACATTCTCCAAGGATATCTTTGGATACTGAATTTTTTAAAGACAAAATTGGCACCATCTGGAAAATTTACACATTGGAGATGGTTCTAGCCCTGGCGACTTCTCAGCCCCACACACCACACGGTTTCCCACTATTGTTCCACTCCCACATTCCCTTGAAGTCGTCTTCTCCAGTTCACCTCAGCATGCCTACACTGGCGCTCCTATTTTAAATTCTCATCTATCCCTTACTCCCCACCTCATTTTCCCTTTACAAGGCATAACTCTTCCTCTTTCTGTAGTATTCCTAATCCTCTAACATACCATATTATTTATTGCCTGTCTCCAGACTTGTAACCTCCATGAGAGTAGGCTTTTTGGTTTGTTTTGCTCACTGGTGTATTCCCAGAGCCTAGAATTGCACTTGGCACACAGTAGGTGCTCAATTAATACCTCCTGAATGGATGATTAGGCTCTCCCACTGGAAGTGGAAAAGAATATAGAAAATTAATGTTTCTACCTGGCTATTTGTGCTGTCAAAATGTACAACTTTTCTTATTTGGGCCAGCTATGGAGACTAGACAAATGAATTTTCAGTGAACATGGGCCGTATAAATTTCAGTGAATATATGACCTAAATTGTGGGATTCAGTCAATTTACGCCCCGGAATTCATCAGTTTAACAGGAAAAAAGAATCATCGTGTTGGTGTCATTTAGGTAATCTTTTGTTTTATCATATACAGTTATGGATAAAAATCTGTGACCGTGCCGCCCATGTCAGAAAAAATCTGTGACCGTGCCGCCCATGTCAGACAAGGCTGGGCTGCCTTTGCCTATAGTTATACCTACAACACATTATTGACAGTTTTATTTACTGAAACACTTCCAAAAGACGTGGCCACGAAGAGTTTGTAACTGCAAGAAAGATATAACTCCAAAAACAGAGATTAGATTTTTGGCTTCACCTACCACTCTTTTTTTTTTTTTTTTTAAGATTTTATTTGAGAGCATGAGCAAGACAGAGCAAGCACAAGCAGGGGGATGGGCAGAGGGAGAGGGAGAAGCAGACTCCTCTGAACAGGGAGTCTGATGTGGGGCTCAATCCCAGGACCCCGGGATCATGACCTGAGCTGAAGGCAGACGCTTAACCGACTGAGCCACCCAGGTGCCCCAATCACCTAGCGCTCTTAGATTTAAACTTTTCCTCTTGGTGCTCCTTTGTACTGAGAACTGCCACACAGATCTCTCTGCCCCAACGCTGTTTAGGTAAGGGAAGCACTGCAAAGCCGGGATTAGCTCTTGCTGCCCGCTTCTCTGCCCCAGCCCACCACAAGGAGCCAAATGCGGATACTGCTGAGAACAGGAACCTTGCAAAGCACTTTCATAATTTCGGCCCTTTTGACTTATAAACTCTTTTCCTATAAAGGTCTTAGGGAAATCATGGGCAAAAAGCAGCACTGGAAGTTGAAAACCAGTCACCTGAGATCATGAGCTACTGTTAGCCCAAAGCGAAAGGTGCACTTGGGGTCAGAGAGCTGGTGATCAGTCAGGCTCGCCAATGCCAGCCATAGGGCACCGAGGGCAGAGTCTTGGCCAATAGCTGGTCTGGAATCATCAGATAGTGCCATATCTTTGAATGTCTGCTGACATCATTGTCTGTTTGAGGAACCTGGGTTAGATCAGACCTTCACCTTGCGGCCACGTTTGCTTTTCACCTCTCCCCTCCAAGGCAGAGAGCAACAACCTCGCAACGCAGCGTGACCTCTTTCTCCACTCACCTGGTTGCTTGGCCAACCTGATCTTGTTCAGACTTGCTGCAGTCAACATTTTTTAAGTTGTGAAAAGAGGGGCCAACGTGTAACATTGACGTCATAACATTCCATGAGCCTTTTAACTGCAGCATAAATCAGCTAAATGGTTACATTTAATTCCTTTCTTTACTGCCACCCTAGTAATTAAATAACTATAAAGGGGACCTTTTTTTTTTTCTTACTCCATATATAGGTCAGGGAAGAAAAGGGTATCTACCCATAACATTTTTATTTTCATTTTACTTAAGAAATATCTAATTTAGAAGACTCATCTATAGCCATTTGTTACTATTCCTAAATAGACTGCTTTTCACTAGTTCAGTTAGCTTTCAGCTCAGTTCAAGGGTTACCTGCAGGTGCCATCTAAGGAACTTATGTCCCGCATCCTGCCTACAAGTTCTTATGAATATAAAGTGCTTAAATTATCATTTCACACTCTTCCTTCTCTCCATATTCAAGCTGAGATATCAAAGTGACTTGTTTTTATAAAAGCTCTTGTTTACTTGCAGACTTGGATTGTGCTCTTTCGCTAATTGATCGCTCTTTGAAGTACACACACAAGGTCAGTATCAAATTCACAGGACGGCTGGTGTCATCTGTAACCTTAAAGTGACTAAACATACATACATACATAAACGACTAAACAGAACTTGAAATGCTTTTGGCCATAAACACCCAAGTAGCCCAATTTTGCATTTGATTCTATTCTTTTTTTCTTTTTTTTTTTAAAGATTTTATTTATTTATTTATTTATTTGACAGAGAGAGTGAGACAGGGAACACAAGCAGGGGGAGTGGGAGAGGGAGAAGCAGGCTTCCCGTGGAGCAGGGAGCCCGATGAGGGGCTCGATCCCAGGACCCTGGGATCATGACCTGAGCCAAAGACAGATGCTTAACCACTGAGCCACCCAGGCGCTCCGCATTTGATTCTATTCTTAGGTGTTTTTTGTTTTCTTGATAATGAGCAGTAACATGTCATGTACTGGGTACTTACAACGCATCAGATGCTGCCAGGTCCAGTATTTTGATGATCTACGATAAGCCTGAGAAACAAGGGTTATTTTCCTGGCTTTTTCGGTGATGACATTGAGACAGATAAAATTTGTACAGGAATTTATTCAAGATTAAGATCACAGAACGGATATGTGGCAGCCAGGATTGAAATCCGTGTCTTTGTGGCTCCAGTCGGTGTAATGGTGAGTGACTGCTATAGCATCTTCCATTAAGACTGTAGAAGTATGTGGAACAAAATCTGTATAATTTTATATAATATACATGCAGCCACCACCAAAATGCTTGGTATGTTTGTTAGCATTTTGTTCTTTTAGAAATAAAAACATACTTTTTATCATTTAGTTTTATTTATAAAAATTCTCAGTTTTCATTATTAAAATAATAGAAAAGAACTTCAGTACATAATAAATTAGAGAAAAGAAGTATGTGTAACCCTGTCACCCAGTAATAACTATTATAAATTGGGGGCGGGGGGCATTCTTTCAACTTGCAATTATACCACATTCTGTTTTTTTCTCCCACAGTAATTAAAATTATATGCATCTTGCATAACTCTAATGGCTGTATAATAGTCTTTTGAGTGAATATACCACAGTATATCCCTGACTCTTAGAGATTTCATCCACTTTTTCACTGTTGTACTCCAGTGATTTTCTTGCCTTTCCCATATTTAAGATTGTTTGCTTTAGAGAGATAATTCTTGATAAGTTTTTCCCAGAGATAGGTCATTTTACCTTCCCACTTTCCAGCAAAAGCTGTGAGTCACCGAATGCTCTCCTCAATCAAGTACTATATTATCACTTTCTTTGCCTATTGATAGACATCAAATGGTACCTTAGAGTTTTCTTTGATTATAGAAAGATCCTGATCAAAACAAACCTGTTTTATTTAGAATTGCAAAATTATAGGTGGTTTGGGGTCATTATTTTAAATTTAGATTAAGCTTGGCCCTTCACAGAATTTGTCTTGAAATGTGTCAGTGGATCACAGATTCTCTTGATGGCAGATGAGGGTAGAGTTATCAGGTGGAAAGTGATGCTGTCACAGGGCCGGTCTCATTTCATACCTGCCTATTGTGTCTTTTGCTTACTTTATGCAAACAATTACATTGAGAAAGTAATACATCAGTCTCTGGCCAGTGAGAACTAAAGAAATTGGGTCGTGCTTTCCCAGCCTTCCTGAGCAGTATTTGATACAGTATGCTACTCCAGGAGCGGCATGCCTCAGTAGAAACGTAATCATATTTCCAAAGAAAGGTGTTTTGTTTTGGTTTTTTTTTGAAGCCAATAGTATTGAGTTCAGATTAATTTGTAGGATTCCTTCTGCTTCCAAAGGGGGGAAAAAGGGTATAATAAAATATAATTTTTACTGTTTGGACTTAGAATTAAGTGGACTTGAAGCACCCATTCAAAGATGACTTGAGCTTTGGTTATCCTATTTAGTCTCTCAGTTATAGATTTTTTTCTTTTCCCTTAAAGTATTTCCAAAATTTAATAATATCCACTATATCATGCATCCATTCGTATGTCAGGAGCCCACTTCAGGCCAGCACTGTGGCATATAAGGCCTTGGGCATACAAAGTTGAGTAAGACACACTTCTTATATATACATCAGGATTATAGACCTGTAAACTTACACTTAAGGATTATAGACCTGAAATATAAAGAGGTAAGTGCTGGCATTAGGTACACAAAAAGGCATATAGAAAGCACAGCAGTGATGAGGTTTGGGTAATCAACTTGACCTAGAGGCAGTCATGGCGTATCTTCCCAGAAAATGATGAGTATAAGTGAGAAGAGCAGTGTGGTGACAATGGCATTGTGCAAATGCAAGGTGGGGCAAAGGTATGACATCTCTTGAAAATCACAGTATGGCTATAACATAGGATGTTCCAGGGGAAGGTATAAGACATAGTTCCAAAGTAGACAGGTAACACCATTTGAATCATGTAAAAGCATTCGGAGATAGACTGAGAGATAAAATCAAATCTGTTACAATTCCTAGAGAATTTTATGACCGTATGAGATTAATGACCTTTCTACTCAAATAGACAAGGTAGTTGGAAAATATAAAGTACTTGTCTTTGTACGATTTTACTGTTTATATTTCTTTATAGATATTCTTGTACATGTGTTCTCAACAATTTGTCAATACTAGATTTTAGGATCTGAACGCACGGGAACATTGCATGTCCTTTTGGATGGCTAGAACTACAGCAAAGATCAGTCTAAGTGGAAAGACTCAAAGGCAGAAAATTGTGTGATATACCAAAGATCTTACAGTGTGTCCAACCATTAAGTCATCAAGGGAAAGTGGCTGTCAGCATACAAAACAGTACGCAAACATGCAGACTGGAGAAGAATTAGTCAGCTTCTAGGACGCGATGACTCCGGGGGAAGAATTTGCTGAAGATTTGGACCTGATAAGCAAGCGTACTGCTTCTAGGTTATCTTCCTCAAGCTCTGTCTCCCTATTAAAATCAATCACCTATGAATATGACTTTAAAAAAGGAATACTTTCTTGGAGAAAATGTGGATTTCAAGTGTGAGTAATAGTCTACATTTTTGAATGTAAGAAAGAGCAGTGAGATGTGAATGGAAGCTGGAAAAGGTGGACAAACACCACTACTGTTGAAAGGACCAACTGAGAAGCAGCATACGTTCTAGAATGCCAATATAATGTAGTGGTTCAGTGCACAGGCTCTGACCCTTGGCTGCCTAGGTTTAAGTTCAGCACCTTCACTTAAAAGCTCTAGGTTCTTGTTCAGGTTATTTAACCTTGTTCCTTAGTTTTTCTTTGTCTACAAAATGAGGACGGTGGTAGATTCTTTGAAAGACAAATGAGACAATGTATATATAAAAAATGCTTGGAACACTAAGAACAGGGCCTGGGATATAGTTAGTGTTCCCTTTAAAAAGTTAATATTACTTTGACTAAATTGAAACACATTCTTTTTTATGGTCTGGAGCAACACACAGGACTGCATTCCAAGCCGGCCTTCAACTTTGTGCCTATTATGGACCAGTAAGTTCCTGTAGCAGAGATTTGTGTAGATAGCTGCAACCTATGGATGTTCAATAAATACTTTTAAATGTTGTTGTGGCCCTTAGGCATGTAGTATTTCTCAAACTGGTTCAAAATGCTTAAGATCAAAGGACATATCTTGAATAAATACATGTCAGTCCTTTTTCTTTTTTCATCTTCTTTTTTTCTTTTGGTGGGAAACCTTTCTGGGTAAGCATAGCTAGGTACAGACCATTCTTTCAATATTCTCAAATTTGTTGCCTCGAAAATCAGTCTTGACAAAGAAGAACAGTAGAAACTGGAATAGTAAAGCAAAGGCTCAGGTTTACTCTCTGGAGTGATTGCTCTCTCTTGATATAACACATGCGTGCCACCATGCTCAATGTGAAGGACACATTCCCTTCTAATGCACACCCCAAAGGGAATGCTCTTGGAAGTATGGGAAGACACATGAACTTTCTGGCTTTCAAAGAAACCATGAATCAGATACACTTTCTTCTCTCCCTAGGCATTTGCACCGTCTTGTGAAGAAAAGGCTGCTGTGGGCATTGTTATTTTGAGAATCTCTTTCGTCAGAACCCATGCTTGATAAATCCCAGCTGTACCTTAGTTGTGTCCGAAGACACATCTGACAAACGTGGAAAAAAGAAATTATTTTTTGTCTCACAACCTAGTAGTCCAAAGAAACTTGTAAAAATAAAAGTAATTCCTCTTTCATCCTCTATAAAGAAATGGAAGCTATGCTCTTAATGTTTGAGTTTTCTAATAGATCTTGAGATTTTTACTATTATACATTTTTCCCTAAAAATCTTACCATTTTTTTCTAGCTTTGAATCTGTGAATGAAGGGGGGAAAAAAAAAACAAAGTGAAGGTCTTTGTGGGAAATGAAGTAAACAGAAAGATAAAAGGCTCCTAAACCAGCTCTGGACACTATCTGGCAGATTTCACTCTGGTTGCCCCTTTAGAAACTGATGACGTGAACATTATAGAGAGCAGCTTCCTGCTCAGCTCATTCAGCTTTGTACACAATCATCAGGGGAGAATCAGTGTCTCTCAATGTGGCGAAAATGTTGGGGAGCAAAGGCCTGAGAGTAGCTAATAAAAATAACCAGTAATTTGTTCTAAGATTTAGAAAACCATGTGATTGATTTTGTTTATCACGTTTGGCATATTTTACCACATGAGAGCACCTATTTTCCTCACATAATTCTGAGGCTTACAAAATAGAGCTTTTCCTACTCTAAATTTTAAAAAGTTTATGTCGTAGAAACCTTTATTGTTATCAGTTTGTCATACTTCAATGATTTAGAAGAGATTAAGAACTTTTTTAAATTTTATTTTATTTTATAATGTCAAGAGTAAGAACTTACAAGATCTACGTAACAGTTGTAAATTCTCATAGTCTAATGTATTTTTATGGCATTGCCCCATCCAGAGCTAAGTTAGGATTGGCTATCATGGAATTATCTTATACTGTAGGATTGGTTAGTAAAGAGATGACTGGAAACAACTGGAATTCTACTTCAAGAAGAATCTGAACTCTGTCTGTGGGGTAGGGGATTGTCTTGGCAACCTTTCTTGACTAACCTTCCTTTCAGATTATTCCTTTCTCTTGGAAAGATACTATAAAATCATTTCCCAATGACCTTCACGACAAGGAAAGCGTTGCAAGATGTAGAGTTTGTAAGAATTGATCATTCACATTGTCAGCCGGCTTGTACCATGTTTCCATTGTAGGCAGAAGTGAACCTAATTCTAGAATGGTGAAGGAAAAGTTGACACGAATTTGTTGTTTTGTCTTGTCTTCAATTTTAACTTGAACTGCTGATTTGAAAAGAGAAGTTTACTCTGTGCTTAAAATCAGTTTGAAGCAATTCAGCCTGAGTGTATCTGAAGCATAAGTGATATCATCCCAACTAGTAAATGTGCTTTTTGAAGCTATACCGCATTTCAACATACATTCTCTTGAGTTTTCCGATTTCTCTTTTCTTTTTTTTTTTAAAGATTTTATTTGAGAGAGAGAGAGAGAGAGAGAGCGTGCGCATGCACCTGAATAGAGGGGGAGGGGCAGAGAAGAAGGAGAAGCAGACTCCCCACTGAGTAGGTAGCCCAACACAGGGCTCGGGGCTCTGATCGCAGGACCCTGAGATCATGACCTGAGCCAAAGGCAGATGCTTAACCAACTGATCCACCCAGGTACCCTGCCTCCGACCTGCTTTTAAAGATGATTTCTCTTAATCTTTCTTTATATTTCTCTTATCCAAGGTTTCACAACCTTAGCACTACTGGCATTTGGGCCTGGATAATCCTGCACAGCATCCAGGGCCTCCACAGACTAGATGCCAGTAGCCAACCCCCATCCAGTTATGAAAACAAAAATGTCTCCACACATTGCCTAATGTCTTCTGCACGGCAAAATCATCGCCCCCATTGCAGAACACTGGTGTAGGTTTTACAAAAGAGGTTCATAGGGGCGCCTGGGTGGCTCAGTTGGTTGAGCGACTGCCTTCAGCTCAGGTCATGATCCTAGAGTCCCTGGATCGAGTCCCACATCCGGCTCCCTGCTCGGCAGGGAGTCTGCTTCTCCCTCTGACCCTCCCCCCCTCTCATGTGCTCTCTCAAATAAATAAATAAAATAAAATCTTTAAAAAAAAAAAAAGAGGTCCATAGATTGAACCCTGGGAACCCTTCAAGGTTTAAAGATTGGGAAGATGAAGAGACAACCAGCAAAGGAGAATGAAAAAAGGGTCGATAGTGAAATTGGGAAAGAAATAAGGGAAAATAGCGTTCCAAAAACCAAGTGAAGAACAAGTTACAGAAAAGGAGTTAACATCTGTATCAAAGCTGCTGCTCATTAGCCACCTAAGATGAAGACTCATTCTTTATGGATTTAACAGTAAGAGTGATGAAGCATAGGACAGTGGGCTTGCTGCAGATAGGAAAAGGTACTGGATGTAGCCTATAACGTATATTTTAAGATTTAAATGCAAGTGATAGTCACAAGCCAAACAGTCTTTGTTGTCACAAAAGAGAGTAAGAAGGCAATTTAGAACTTGCGACAGTGGGGATAAATTGAATACATATTAGTTATTTCTAATAAATTGTGTATGTTACCAGAAATTCCAAGCTTTGACACTTAGTCCATTGTAAGGTATATGATAAACCATATGTTACGACTAAGAATTCAAGTACTGATTTGTGAGTTTATATGCATATGAGCAGCTTCGGGACCATCTGTGTAACAGTGTGACTCTCAGCCCCTTGCATTCTAAAGTGCTTTCTTGACTTGGAGGGAAGAAGCTGGCTTTGGATCCAACAAACCAAGAATAGAGAAGAAAGTTTTGCCCTCTGCAGGGTTGTCTCCTATCAGCTGCAGCAGAAAAATGGCTTTAGACCTTATTATTTCAAGTTAATCCATGTGGCAAAATGAATCATAGTCCCCCAAAGACGTCCATGTTTTATTTGTGAATTTGTGAATGTGTTTCACGTCTAGAGCAAAAGAGACTCTGCAAATGTGGATTAGGTTAAGGACCTGGAGATGAGGAGATTGTTAGGGAATATCAGTGTGGACCCAATCTAATCACATGAGTCCTTAAAATTGGAGAACCTTTCTTTCCAGGGTGTGGGCCTGGATTATCTCTTGGACCCAACATAATCACAAAAGTCCTTAAGGAGGGAGGTAAGATCAGAGTCAGAGGAGGTGATAGGATGACAAAAACAGAGTTAATAAAGAAGGCAATGTGACCCTGGAAACAGAGGTTGGAGCAATGCATTTTGAATGTGGGAGAAAACCAAGGACGGCAGGCAGTCTGGACGCTGCAAAAGGCAAGAAAAGAGATTGGCCCCTAGAACCTCCAGAAGGAACCCAACCTGCGTACACCTTGAGTTTAGCCCCTCAAGACTCATTTCAGACTTCTGACTCTGGAACAGTACGATAATCCACTCATGTTGTTTGAAGCCATTACATTTGTGGGAATTTGTTATAGCAGCAATGAGAAAGCAACACAGTCCAATTCATAAGGCAGATTGTCCTCATTACCAGAGTTCTCAAAGCTAGTGTCTTCAGACCTTATCTTCTTCTGTCTCTGAGTGAGCATTCAGATCTGGAAGGAGCAATGTGAACACCCTAATCAAAATTTGGCCACATTATTATTTTCAAGAGCAAAAGAGAGTTCTTTCTTGGGTAACTGGGGGATATCTCATGGGTGAAAAAAAAAGTCTGTCATTTCCACTCCCTGGCTAATAATATATTTCTTCTTGTCGTTGCCAGTTTTTACTCAGGCTTCATTTCTTATGTAAATGTGATTTTGGTGACAAAAAAGTATCCGTGAGCTATACCACGAAATTGTCTTTATCACTTCTGAGCTATTTTCTCCCTAATCCAGAAATAGCATTTGGAACATGTTTTCTCATTGCTTTTCCCACCCCTCTTTCAACATTTCTATCCAGGAGGAAAGTCAGTGCAACAGTATATTTAATCACCCAGTGGTTACCATGAAAACATGTGGGTTGTTTTGTTTTTTTTTTCCATGATAGTATTTTCTAGCTTCTTTACAGTTGGCTGAAGCAATGAGTATAAACTAAAATTCTATAAATATAAGGTGGTAGTGAACCAGAAATGGATCATCTTTTAGTTCAAACGATTAGCCCTCGAGTATAAAGCACACATAAATTTGGATATGTCTATGCTTGGTATGAGCTGGTGTCTGTGCAGCTGTTATTTTGATTTTAAGTCTGGGAAAATTGTGTCCGAATTGGACTTAATCTTATAAACCTGAAATCCAGTTTCCGTTCCATTGTGAATAATCATAAATGCTTTTTATAGTGTCTTTTCACTTCTGGTTTTAGTCTCCAACTCTCAGATAAATCTATTTTCTACAGAACATTTCAGGGCTTCTTTAGGATGAAGACAAGCAGGAAACAAATTTCTGTATTTGACTCTAGTTTTTATTTTTATATATTTTTAATATAAAATTTTTAATTTTCTATTTCTATGGTGAGCAGGCCATTAGAATGATAACCAGATTCAAAAACAAACAAACCAAACAAAAACCTGTGGCCTTGACACAAACCCATAATTAATCATACTTTGTGTAACTTCTGGTCCAAGAAAACTTTATTTTCAAGAAAAAAAAAATCCCTAATGTCTCATTTCTGCTTCATAGTAGATCTTAAGACTGTAAAAGGTAAAATTTAATCTGGTAACAGGGAGTCACTCACTGCTCTTATTTCATAGGAGACGTTTCAGAATTTTAGTATGCTTTCTGTATTCATCATTATATTCATTTTATTCATTATCATGATCTTAACGGGTGAGCGCATTTCTTCATTGGAAATTCAGATGAGAGCTTTCTTTTTCTTAGAACAAAGGGCATTTCTTTAAGGGAGTTAGCACAATGAAAGTGAAGTGCTGATGGAACCACTTTTTGAATTCTCTTTCTGCCTGCTGTCTCCTATTTAGAACTTACTGTTTTTTACATGGCCTCGAGAATGTACTGTTTTGCCATGACTAGTATCAGTAGCTGATGTATTATACAGGATGGTTACTTGGTTACTTAGCAATTCTAACTCAAAGTGACAATCAGGACCAGGTAATCAAGTTGAGCCGTGCTCTCAAACAAACCAGAAACTACAAATGAGTTTGTCAATGCACAGCTCGTTATTAGTTTGAAATGGGAGATTTGTCTACCAAGACCTCTGGCAAAATTTTTATTCACGGGTGGTCACAAGCTTTACTCTTTCTAAGGAGATAAGAAACTCTAACCTTTGTCAAAGCAAGAAATTTAATTCTTTCTTTGTTTTAGTGGTCTCTAAAATCTTTAATTCTAACTTTGAACTTGAATCTTTCTGATCAGTTTTATGAAACCATGTCTTGGAAAACAAAGAGAAAATATTCTTGCATCTCTGTAAGATGCAGTATTTTAGGATTAAAAGTGACATTTGTTCTGGAGGACAGTTGAGGGACACTGAACCAAATATCAGCTTTCTGGAAACAATGCCACGGTTGACCCAGCAATTTGCTATTCTTTTCTCAGGACAGGAGAATAGTCATTCTTAAGTGAATAAAACTTCAAGGTGGTCCCATCTGATAATTCCTGGGAAGAGCAGCAGTTCATTAAAGAAGTTCCTTCCGGGGGTGCCTGGGTGGTTCAATGGTTAAGCATCTGCCTTCGGCTCAGGTCATGATCCCGGGGTCCTGGGATCTAGCCCCGCATCGGGCTCCCTGCTCTGAGGGAAGCCTGTTTCTCCCTCTCCCAGTCCCCCTACTTGTGTTCCCTCTTTCGCTCTCTCTCTCTGTCAAATGAATAAATAAAATTAAAAAAAAAAAAAAAAAGAAGTTCCTTCCGTCCACACCACGGCACTCAGGGACCCCAGCAGCTATCGATGCTGGCAGTGTGGGCTGTGGGGAAACTGTGTGTGTTGACTTAGAGATCTAGAGTCAAACTTCAGCCACATCTGCCCGCTAGAAGAGAAGTAATCAATGCCAAGTCTCCCCAAATCAATGCATCTCTTTTTATTCTGCCCCCCACCCCAGCTCAAAGACTTTGAGTGCTCTCCATGCCCTGAACCAGTGCGTCTCCATCTATCTTTCCAGGGGTCACGAGCAGTAACACTTCCCTCTTTCTTCTCTCCCCCAGGCACATCATGGTATACACATGAGTGAAACTATTCTTATTTATTTAAAAAGAAGGAAAATTAAGCCACAGATTCCAGCACTATACTTCAACTACTAGTCATAACCCATTACTGACCACACACCTCACGCAACCTTGAGGAGAAGATGCAGTCATTAACTCAGCTGCCAGAACTTTAATCCACATTTCCAAACTGACTTTGTCCCATGTCTCCTCACCCGTGAGGAAACATCAGGTCTGACACATGCCCAGCTTCGCTCATGCCTAAGGTACTGCTTTCTTCCCACCTCAAATTCCCATTTATGGCTTTTCATCCATCCAAAGCCTTAAAGAGTCTGCCTCCAAGCCCACCCTCCACAGAGCCTTTTCTCATCACAGCAATATCTCCTTCCTCAGAATTTTTATCAGACATTATTATCTATAACACACATTTTTCCTGTCTTTCTAATGAGATTGGCAGAAGCAGAATTTACTCTTACATAGGGATTGGTTCATTATTATTTTTTCATTCAAGAGCATACGAAAAACACTGAAAATGACAATGATAACGTTCATTGAAATTGTGAACAGATGGATGGATGTCAGCACTTTTTATCAGCAACTGATAAAACGAAGGTAATTAATGGGTATCTTGCCAATTTAAGTATTAGAGAGATGACATTGTTTATGGGGCTGTGTGTGTATGTGATTTTAATATTTTGAAAGTAGAAAGATCCTATATCCCCTTGTAAAAAGAAAGCCAACAGGAAAATAGAATTCATCAAGATTTTTAAAAAGGTGACAAGGGGCAAAAATGGTATGTTACCATATAGGTACAGGCAACTTTCTGTTATACATCTGTTTTAAGAGGAGTGTACTTTCCTAGAAAGAGATACGTAGCCAAGTCATTCAATCCATAGGACTAAATACAAGTCTACTTTGAGTGTGGCCTACTTTCAACAATAGAAAAACCGAATTACAAAAAAAAAAAAAAAATGGTTTTCTCGCCTTTTTTAATTAAATAAATAAGGAGAACCTGTGATCTTTCAATTCACATCTGAGAGGAAAGCAAAATAAGAAAGAGGTATTTGCAACTCAAAGAAGCTCAGAGACTGTTTGGCTTCCTGGGTCACACATAACTGGTTAGAATAACAACCTTTAGTCACTCTAATCACAGCTTTGTCTTGCAATTATAAAGTCACTACTCATTTGTATTTATTATGGTTCTGTTTCCACTATCATTCTCCAAGTCATTCTTTCTGGGCAGAGTTAATTTCCAGTTATAATTTACTTGCGAATAACAACTTCTGGAAAATTCCCATTGTTTGTAATGTAGAAAAATGCCCGTATGAAGTGTTGGGGGAATTCTCAAGAATAGGAAAGAACCCAGTCCCGAAGCACAACTTCGGGATCCCTCTCAAGAAAACCTTCCTTTATAGTCTTACCAAATTATGACCACCATTGACGATGGTCCACTGAACGTCTTGTTGGCAAAGAACAAGTATTATTTCCTCCACCTCTGGGTCTCTAATTTGTTTATGCCCTTAAAATTACTTTCAGACCTTGAATTGTTGCCTCATTTGAATAAGGAGCTGAACTAAAGGAGAAGTCTTAAAAGAGATGTGGCCTCACCGGTTAGCATTTTTTCTCAGTTTCAGATCTTTGACTAGAAAACTTTCTCAACTAGAAAACATTCTGTGCTTGGTAGCTATCAGCCGAAGCAGGTGAGGTGTTCAGGTGTCCTTTTCTTTTCTTCCTCAAAGCTTTGTTTGCATTTTCACAACTCCTTGTACCTTATACATGCATGGTAGCCACAAAAACAAGGTCATCACTGAGGCACAAGGGAGTTCAGGCCATCTGCCCCAAAGTGTTCATTAGCTAATACCCCGTGTTGAAATGCCACCTACATGAAAGAAAGGTTCACCATTCTCAAATGAACTTGTTTGACTCTGTGGAAGAGCACAAATCAGCCGACAGAGATCTTGAGGTGAGTGTTAAAGGGATCCAAGCTCGGTCCTGGTTTCAGTGGAAGCTCGGGTTGGGGAAAAAAAAAACAAAAACATTGTTTTGTGCGTACAAAACAATGTATATGCACTCTTTGACAAGTGTTATTGGGTAGAACAATAAGTACAAATCATTAGCAGCTACTCTGGTGAGAATAGGAAAAACACCTTCTAGGAATGTTTTGGACCAGGGTAGTGTGATAGAGAAGTCCAGCTTTCTGAGGATAAATGATAAAGCCATTATCTGTTTTTACTAGTTATGGGCAAATGTCCATTCACATCGATGACAAAAATGGAAAGGGGGAAAAGAGTAAATACAAGGGTGACAAGCTCAAAGCACATCAGTATTTCTTTTGAGTGTTCTTTACTTGGTTGGTTACTCTAATTATAGCTACAGAAGCACCATCCTGAAAAGTATTAAGCACCTATAGTGAAGGGTTGGGCTATATGATACACGTTTAAGATTTTTTTTTAAATATTTTGTTTATTTATTTGAGAGAGAGAGAGCATGAGAGGGGGGAGGGTCAGGGGGAGAAGCAGACTCCCCGCCGAGCAGGGAGCCCAATGCGGGACCCGATCCCGGGACTCCAGGATCACGACCCGAGCCGAAGGCAGTTGCCTAACCAACTGAGCCACCCAGGTGCCCCTACGTTTAAGATTCTTTAACAGGAGGAGTCCCTATCCTCTGGAAATTGCTACTTATCCAGTAACAAAACAATGTAGTGTTACCATTATACCCAGCTATGGAGGCCTGTCAGAATATGAAGTATTATTAGATTACCGTGGAAGCATTAGGGAAGTCATCCATCCCCATTAAATAGTAAGTGGGCTAGCAGGAAGTCATTATTCATCTTGACAGTGATTGAACCTCTACCAAAGAGATGGCAGAACTGAAAGGCAGCTTGAGTCCATTTAAATTGCCCAATTTGTTAAAGAAATTCTTACCTTATTTTAAGCTAAATGGAAAAAAATCATAATACATTCAACTATAAGTGATACATTTCGAATTCTCAGTTGGAAGAGGTAAGAGTTAAGGCTTCCTTAGATGACTCCCTCTTACCGAAGAAGCTTAAGCTTAATTCTGAATTAACCTAAAGGATTACAGACTTGAATTTCACCACAGTAGAAGATTTATAAAGTATACAATAAGCAACTTATTTGTGTTATAGCACGTGACTCAGATATAGCCTAGACAATTAATTGATGTTTACCTACCTGCTTGAGCAAAATTTTGGTAGGTTTGGCCCGTATACAGTATGTAGCTATGTGACTATGCGACAGTATGTAGCTATGTAGCTATGTGACCCTAAGAAACTAATGTCATCCAGCACCCCACCCCATCCCCCCTTCCCTCTTCTGTAGAATGAGAAAATTGGGCTCCATCTCTCTAAGGTCTCTTGCAATTCTCAGATTCTCTGTGTCAATATTGATTGACTTGGTTGCCCTAGCTATGGAACTGAAGGTTGGTAAAGATAATCTTGAGAACACACATGGAAAAGAGAAGGGTCTGTGCCAGGCACTTAGTAGTGCATTAGGACTAATTCTCATTCTGTAGCTGAAGAAATGTAGAGGAAAACATCCTGAGGGAAGATTTCTGTAGTTTTTTGGATCTTCAAGACACATTATTTTTCCCCTAATGGCTTGAATGATAGGGTCGTATGGTGTATAATTGCATACAATTAATCTAACCATAACCAAAATACAAATTAGATTGAATGAGCAAGAGAGAGAATGATAGATAATTTAAGGAAAAGCTTTCAGGGGGGCATGTATAGTTCATTTGCCCCAAAAATATGATAGTTGAAACATGAAGGCATAGAGATTCCTCTTGGTCTAGTCACGGTTAAACAATGTGCCACACAGTTACACAATGACCGTGCAATTCAGTAGGAGGGCTTGTGGAATTCTTACATGCCTGTAAGATAACACATCAGGTACACCCTTTTTCCTCCTGAAAGTCTACCACAGGAAAACAGGAAGATCTGAGGCTTAACCTCTAAGCCTGTTTGCTTATCCGCAAAATGAAGATAATGCTCTACCTACATTAGGGGTGATTAGGAAGATCAAAGGAGAAAACTCTTTCAGCACTATGTGTGCCTGCCCACAGGACTCACTCCCTAAATCATACCATGAATATTGTCACTCATCATTACCTTTATAATTTAGAAAAGAATAATAAAATTGTATAAAAAATTTAGGAAAGAATATATACTATTTCATATTACTATTGCTTATATCAACTTGATAGAATTTGTTTTTTAGCGAGTCCTTGCTTAGATGCATGTAAATGCAGACGGTGATTGGGACTCAATTTAGTGATATACACTTGCAAAATTCATATATAACATATATATGAGTATACTTACATATGCTCATTCACATTCGTATTCATATTTATTATATACACATATTTACAGCCAAAAACACTTTCTTCTTGAAATGTTTAATAAAGTCTCCATAAAATTGTCTCACATTTCCACCTCTCTTTGAAGTATAGAAATTCCCTGTTTCTTTATGGAGGAAGAAAATGGATCATGTTTTTTCCGAATATTTCATTCTTTAGTAATTCATATGTTACTGGGAAAGTACAACCATTCATTCACTCAGTTAATGTTTGCTGAGCACCTAAGTATATAGGTGCATAATTATTTTTCCCTATCAGAAAATTTGATATGACAAGACCATGGTCATCCAACAAATATTTATCAAGCAGTGACTATGTGCCCCGGTCTCATGTTTCAAAAAGAATCTGCAAACCTCAGTTGGAAGTGGTTTATTCCATCTTTTGGGGTTGGTTTCTGGAATTACTACTTTATTGGGTGGTGTTCACCCAGTAGGTCACATGCATTCACTGAAATAGGTGTGTTGCTTGTGTAAATAATTAGATTCCTCCTCAGTCAGCAATACATACCAGCGGTATCAGCAATCAGGGAGAAAAACAGGAGGCATTTTGCAAAAAATGCTCATTAGGTTAATTCACTTTACTTTTTGTATTATGCTTGTAACTTACTTTTCAACAATTTCCCTTTTAATCTCACTGAGTGGGGAATATCCATTTTAAGAGATACTGCTTTTTTAGGAAGTCCGTTCAGGTGTTTAAATTATTTACAAGGCCTCTGTTACTTTCTATTGAATCATAGCTCTCTAGAATATTGTGGGTTCTATTTTTGTTCTCACTGACATTATCAACACCACTGTTTACTTCTTGGTACAGTAATAAACCAGCAGGACGTAGAGATTCTAATTCATATTGCTTGTACATTTCTGACTAAGAGTTCCACCTAAGCCTGATAAAAAGAGAGAATAATGAGCCCCTGTATTCCTTCGTCCTTTTGTTAAATCAGTTTCATCTCTCTACCCTGAGTATTGTTTTGGTTTTGTTTGTTTCCTAGGATATTTTAAAGCAAATCCAAGATATGTAATTGCACCCAGAAATATTAACTACATACTTTTAAAATTATGACTAAAACTTTCTGATTTTATTAAAAACGTCTTTTTCCAATTGGTTTGCTCAAATAAAGACCCCCCCCCCAAGTCTACCTATTACCTTTGATTGTAGTTTCTCAAGTCGCTTCTTAATCTAGAAGAGTCCCATAGCTGGATTCCATACTCCTGACTTATTGAAGAAATAAGTTCAGTTGTCCTACAGAAGGTCCCACAGTTTATATTTCCCAAGAATAGGTAGTAAAATCAGATTTTGATTAGGTTCAAGTTCAAGCTCTAAGGCAAGTATATTTTAGGTAATTCTATGTTCTTCCTATTGTATTGTATGATGTCTACCAGTTATCCCTATTATTAATGATAATATTGTAACTTAATACCTGCTCCTTTGGTGGAGAAGATTTCAGGAATCCATATTGGGGGTGCCCTAACTCAAGTGCTCTAAGTAGCTTGATTTTAGTGTTTTAATTCCCTGAGTGAAAATTTTTCTTTTTGTAACTTAATGTTATGTTGTCAAAATTTTTAAAGTCATAGAGCCCAAAAACAACATAGATCTATTCTGACATGTGTTGGTTAATCTAGAATGACCTAATTTGTCAAGGGAGGTTTCCATGGAACGCCATGTTGCCAAAAAGACGTTTAAACATTCTCTCCTCGGTGAAGGGGCACATTCCCAAGAATATGCTTTCAGCACTACAAAGAGGGACTGGTATAAAAAATTACAAATAATTAGTAAATATAAATTTTTGATGAATAAAAATAAATTGCTTAAAGATTTTTATTTCCTAAGATACTGGGTTTTTGTTTGTTGCAGGAAGAAATCTTTCCTGTTTTCTGCTCTGTATGCTGCCTTTATCTTTGGTGGTCGGCACCTGATGAACAAACGGGCAAAGTTTGAACTGAGAAAACCATTAGTGCTCTGGTCTCTGACCCTTGCAGTCTTCAGGTAGGTTTTTCTTCATTTTCCCAATGCAATCCATCCATTTCATCAGACTCGGCTGAAAGAAGCCGTGCTTGAGCATTTTATAGCATGTATTTTTGACTGTTCAATACATTGAGGATAAAATAAAGCCATGTCCAGAGAGTAGGCCTTCATTGCAACCAACTTGCCGTATTATACTCGGTCTCTTTATTTTCAGGCTATCTCCTTTCTTGTCCAAACTGCTCAGCAGTGATCCAGTTTATCTCGTAGGCCTAGAAGCAATGTGTCAGTTCCATTAGTGTTGTTGCTTAAATATAGCCGAAGGGCTAAATGCAAAGCCACACTGGTAAACTATTGATCAATGGCAGAGTAGGGTTTAAATGTGCTGGGTATGCTGTTACTGACTAATATGTAATCAAAAAATGGCACCCCAACACATGAGTGGATACTGGACACCTATCTCTGTCAGTATTACTAGACCAGAGAATGCTGTTAGCTCTGCATCCCCAAAGGCACCATTCACCCCCATTGCCTGGAGCTGACTTGCTGGCCTATGTTCATGCAACCAGTTCTTAACATTGTACTGGCTAGAACTCATCGTAGAGGCTGTCAGGACCAGGCCCATCTCTCCAGAGGCACCTGGCAGCCAACATTCAGACACATTCTTGGAAGCTTGAAGGAGCTTTTCTAGCTTTGTAATATTTGATGATCTAGGCCATCACAAGATTAATTAGCACACAGCTGGTATCCATACAAGTGCCAGAAAATACTTTCAACACTAACAAAGGCACCTGCTCTGTTTGTGTTTTGCTTGTCAAAACCCACAAGTTTGTAACTAGGCTTGGGGTAAGGGGGAGTGGAGGAGATATCCTACAAATAAGTAACTATTTTAATATTTATGACTATTCATTTTTATTTTTTCATACTACATATTAACTGTTCCACTAAGCAGAAATAGATGGTATCATTAAAACCCTCATTAGTCATTTAAGGCTTTTTTAAAAAGGATCGGGCAGGAAGAGAATTTTCATAAACTCTGACGATCTGCACATTTCCATTATGTCAGATCCCTGCCTCCAAACACTCATTTGCGTGCTTCCCCTGGCTATCCTCTGATTCGGTGCGTTTTGTAAGTTCTACATTTGAAGTACTCCTGATTTGGATCTGTCACTAAAAAATTCTTCAATTTTAATCTGAATCAGGACATGATTCTCTATAATACAAAGTAGCATTTTTCATTTTTGTTCACATCTAAGGTTCACAGAGCCTGCCTCTACTAAAGTATTTTTGTATTTGAGGAAAAAGTTATCTTTTTTTTTTTTTTTTTAAGATTTTAATTATTTAGTTTAGAGAGAGTGAGCCTGAGCACAGGGCTGGGGGGAGGAGCAGAGGGAGAAGGAAAAGGAGGCACACCCACACGGGGCTCAATCCCACAACCCTGAGATCTTGACCGGAGCCGAAATCGAGAGTCAGGAGCTAGCCAACTGAGGCACCCAGGTGTCCCAAGGAAAAAGTTAATCTTTATCCTAATGATGCCTTTCAGCATTTTACATAGTTTTCAACAAAAGCCTTTATCTTTTGTTTTTTTAAAAAAACTTGAACACTTAAGAGCAGAGAAGAGTACAAGGAGCGCCCCGGTGCCCCAGTTACCCTGCTGAAAGAATTATTACCAAAATGGGTTAATCTTCTTTCATCTACCAACTTTCCTCTTTCCCCCAAATTCTTTGGAAATAATACAAACTTAACTATTTTTGAATGAAATGATACCACTTCTAAAAGTTAAGTACTCATTTTTAAACACCGACCAGAGTATTATGATCACTTAAATGAGTAATCATCTATTATCCTTCAGTGTTCAGATTTTCCCAGTTGTCTCATAAAATTTTTTTTCAATTTATCTTTAAGAATCTGGATCAAAATAAGATCCATACATTTCCATTGGTTGGTTTCTCTTAACTTAGAGTTTTCTACTTTCCTCTCTCCTCAGCCCTCCCCCACCTCCCAGCTCCCCATCCATCCTTCAAAGAAAGCACACATTTGCCCCTCTCAGTTTCCCCAGACTTGTTGATCTTGCTGATTGCATTCTGCTGCCCCCTGTATTTCTTATCAGTTGGTAGTTAGATCTAGAAGTTTGATTATATTTAGTTTTCACATCCGACAAGAAGAAATTTACCTTTATCAACTATGCAGTTATCCTAAAGTATATAGAGTTATTATAGCAAAGGCAGTATAAGTGCTTGGTTCTTTTGCCATATTTATCATTTTCCAAAAGATAAATTAATTTGATTACCTGGCACGTAAATAACAATGTTTCTTTTTCCTTAGGTATCATTATGAACTCATGGATTTAGACTTTATGTGTCATTGATTTTTAGATGAATTTGATTTAGGTATGTTTTTGTTCATTGCTCTTATTCTTTTTGATGCTGAATTATCCATCTTTGGCCAGTGTGAGTCTCTTTGAGTTGGCTCCTGAATCCTTTCACATGCACTGATAGTGCTCATAGCTTGATTTTTTTTTTTGGCGGGGGGTGGGGGGGGAGCGGGGATGACAAGATATTCCAGGCCAGGCATATTGCATATTCCTTACCCAGAACTGGAGTGAGCCATTTCTCCAAGGAGCCCCAGCTTCTTTGGGGGAGGGGAGATAGTATTTACAAACCACTGAGTTCTGGGGGTGGGGTGGTTGTTGTGGCTAAGGTAGTTCTTATTTCTAGGCCTTTCAGAGGCCAGAAACAGAAATTTTTTTTTCAAGAGCTGGCTCTGATACTTGTAGTTCATACTTGCTAGTAGAGAGTATTTTACTTATGTTCTTACACCTCCTTCCTCTCATGCCAAAATCCAAGTTCCCAAAAGAATATATTTTTGAATGGCTTTTACCTTACTGTAATTAACAAATTTTCAAGTCCATCTGCCAATGGGGCCCAACAGAGAAGTTAAAAAATTCCTTGCTCGGGAGACATTCTTGCATTCAATGGCCTGCTTCTGTTCGACTTCCCCCCTCTTCACCACTATAGGATAAGATATGATCTATTTGGAAAAAGAAAGAAAGGGAAAGAGAACCAAAATTTTGAGTTAGAGGAATTAAAAATGCAGGGAGGGGAGGAACAGCTAGTTTTGCGTGTGTGTTTTTTTTTTAAATCATTGAAAATGTGATTTTGTGTGTGTGTATGTGTCTGTATTTTGCTGCTTAGGAATAATTTCAAGCTCGCCCATTAGCTTTTTGTAGTAGCCAGAGACTGATTTGCAGATGCCACACACTGTGTTTATTCATGGATGAAGACAACTGAGATAGGAATTAATTTGGATATGCCAAGTACTTAAGCAAAAATAAAACCCTGTCTTCATACCAATCTACTTCAGAAAGTGGTGTGGGGTTTAATCTAGTTTGGCAAGAATTGCCTATAGAATATTCTTCTTTCTCTTTACTTTTGGATATTGACTGAATATATGATAGTAGCCTTCATACAAGCCATATACCATTTAATTTATTGAAAGCTGTCCTAAGTTTGGATGGAGTCAGTAGAATATGATCACGACTGAGTTTTCACCAGGCCTGCAATGTATTCATTTTATTTGAGAATGATTTCTCCAAGTTTTCCTGGCAGTTTCTCCCCATCACCCAGCACCTGCCCCACCCTTTTCAGATTCCAATCATCAGCGTCTGCTGTCATTGAGTCCCTAGGGATGATGACACAGTGCCCTACCTACATCCCACCTGACCTACGGACAAGCATTTCCTTATTTGATGAGCTAATTCTGTGTGGCATTCGGCCCTAGATATTTGAATCTTTCCTTAGGATAAATACTGAGAAAAATTCTGGTACTTTGAATTAGTAAATCCTTTAGATGAGATTGTTTCTCCCGGCAAAAATCATCAAACACTTCAAGGTGCCTCTGATCCATTCTTCTTCAACATCACTAAGTCATTAAACTATGTTGCTATGGTAGCTCGGCTGGGTTACTACAGTTGATTTGTAAAGCATTTTCTATGTATTTATTTAATAACTCCAAATCCTTCTAGATGGGGTAGAGATGTGCGTGCTTCTGACTCCAGCAGCCTTCATCCGGTATCTGTGGGGCAGTGTTTTCTTGTCTTTGGTAGCATTAGGAGTTTTAATTGGCCTTCCTGGTCTCCGACTTATAACAGTTCAAAGCAGGGGGCCTAGTCAGTGTACATCAGGGTAAGATGTGCTGCATATTTTTAGATGCCAGTATCACACTTGCTCCAGATTTGCTTACTCATGTTTCCTGGTGATTCACTCTGGCCTCAACCTTGTTAGCTTTTATTTGCACAAAGCCAAATGTTCCGGGGCGCCTGGGTGGCTCGGTCATTAAGCGTCTGCCTTCGGCTCAGGTCATGATCCCAGGGTCCTGGGATCAAGTCCCACATCAGGCTCTCTGCTCTGCGGGAAACCTGCTTCTCCCTCTCCCACTCCTCCTGCTTGTGTTCCCTCTCTTACTGTGTCTCTCTCTGTCAAATAAATAAAATCTTAAAAAAAAAAAAAAGACCAACCAAAAATAATCACTTTAAAAAAAGAAAAAAGCCAAATGTTCTGTGCTTTGCAGTTTGACTTCTCACCTTGTTATTAACTGGCCATTTTTCCCAATGAAACTCATTTTTATTTCCTGGCTGTATTTTTTGTCATTAAATTTCAGTGTTGGCTTTTTTTTTTTAAGAGGTATTCGAATAAGTCAATTTTAATAAGATCCTCTACACACACATTTGCTACTGAAAATTGAGATAGCACAAAAAAATTTTATTACAACTTTTGAAAACCACAAAATCTAGCATACACATCTGCCCTAAGTATAAAATATATTCAAGCTTAATAAAAAAAAAAAATTCTTTGTCTTTCTTTAGTGAGATTTCCAAGAACAAAGTGTTTAAAGACAGCACCAGAAACATTTAGAAAAGTATGTTTAACAGTGCAGAGCGGCAGATGAATGGTGTTTAATTAAATCTATTTGTGATTTTTTTTTTACACACACATCAGTGTTGAATATCTGGAGAATTATTAGTAACAGTCTTATTATTGTTAAGCAACAAATACATAGTAAAACCAACTGAAACTATTCAGATGGCAAAATATGACACCTAAAAAACTTGTTGAAGGGGAAATACATCGCTGAACTGTATAATGAATGGATGTTGAAAATGACAAATTTCAGAATAACTTAATCAATTTATACTGAAGCATCTCTGGTCTAGAATTTTGTTCTATGGTTACCAAAAGTGGTCCCTC
This sequence comes from Callorhinus ursinus, assembly GCF_003265705.2. Lineage (NCBI taxonomy): Eukaryota > Metazoa > Chordata > Mammalia > Carnivora > Otariidae > Callorhinus > Callorhinus ursinus. The sequence continues at coordinate 90,430,667 of NW_027397066.1, read as the reverse complement.
TTGATCTACAAAGAACAACATTACAGAGAATGATTCTGGTGATAGTAATGATATAAAAGAAATGGGTATATAAACTATAAATGTGACAGGAGTAAAGCTCCTATTGTATTGATAACAGGTTAGAAATTTCACATTTTTAAATGTAGCACCAAGGGAGGCAAAAGTAATAAAGGAAAAGATACCTCTAGAAAGCATATGTTGAGTGGTAAAAAAAAAAAAAAAAAAAAAAAAGCAAGCTGCTGAATAATCATGGGAATGTAATGCCTCATCTGAAAAGTTTCATAACCCATAAATTAACACTACATTTTATTTATTAACATATGCAGTAATAGCAAAAAAAAATAACATTTGAAAGGTTCAGGCTAGTGATTATCTCTGTTTCTGGCGAGGCAGAAGGAATGAGGGTCGAATGAAGTCTTCAGCTCTTTTTTTGTAAGATTTTTATGTCATTACAAATAGGTCAAACAAAATAAAGATAATTGCTTTGATACAAAGTATGGATGGCAGGTTTTTTGTTTTGTTTTTGTTTATAGTTGAAAGCAAATAATGAAAAAAATCTACTTTTCAAAAGAAAAGCTAGCAATTGTACTTAATAAGATTCTGGCGAAATGCTGGTATACATTAAATAAAACAAGCTTATATCCAAACACAAATTTTACCCTATTGACCCTCATACTTCCCCTCCCTCCCTAATGGCAAGTTTATAGTTAGAATTAAGAATACTTTGTGTCTTCTCTTTTCAGACAACTGTCCTGAGTAAGAATGTATGTATGACTGAAAGAATAATTTTAGGACATCTCTTTTCTGTCCATTTGTTGTTTGACTCTTAAAGACCATCTAGTATTTCTATATTGTATACAGATATATGGTCTGATGGACAACGTATAGACAGATGGAAGTCAGATATTGCTCATTTAAACATTTGTTCATCATCTCATTTTGTCAAAATGTTTTGTTTCTCCGTAGAGTCTATTTGAAAATGTAAAATATGACTTTATTGATATATATATTGGCATATATATGTATGTGTGTATGTGTATATATATATATATATATCTCAATACTTTTTGCCCTTCTTCCTCTCTGGATTTTGTGCCATTTTATCAAAGAACCATAGAAATCATTGCATGCTTTGCTTCTGATGCCATATTTATAAATCACAGCTTCTGTCTCATTTTTTAAACTGTAACTAATAGATGTATAGAAAAATCTTCGTTCCTGAAGGCAGGGTGTATAAAAGTTTTCTTTGCCGAATCAAATAGATTTTTCTCAAAAATCAACTGTAAAACCACAGAGACTAGAGATAACACAATAGCCAGATAACATGATTGTTTCAAAGGTCAGGCCCAAGAACGACAGCAAAACACATTTTGTTTCCCTTTGCATCAAGAGAAATGTGAAGCATCTACACTGAATAAAAAACCCAATAAATTACTAAGGCAGGAAGCCTAATAAACAGTAAAGGCAGAAAAGTCCACTGCCCTAGGAAAATTCATCCCTACATTTTACTCGGTACTTCCAGAGTTGACTTCCTTCCCTGATGAAGGGCACCCTGTTAACATTTTCATACATGAAGATGACAAGGTCGAGTCTGAAAGATAATGACTTTCTTTAGCATTTTGAGTTGAATTTGAGTCCCTTCCTACCTGAGAGCTGCTTAATACTCTCCACAGTTGGACTCAGTTTGAATATCAATTTTGCTCTTCTGTTAAAACTACTTTTGCAGCAGAGGAACTACCGAACAGATGACCACTACAGGATAAAGAGAGCTCTTTTCCCTGCCTGCTCCTCCTCAGTGTGTGACACACACACACACACACACACACACACACACACACACACACGAACCCTTTAGGCACTCCCCCTCCACACTTCATTAGTCGTGCCAGGAGCATCGATTGAGAGGAGTTACAGGACCTAAGCTACTTCATTAACCAGAAGAGACTATAGCCTCAAATGACAATGAAGTGACACTAATTGAATCGCTTGACTCCTTTTGAGAAAACAAGAGCAATAATAAAGATAAGGAAGGGCAACTCTCCATCCTTGAAAAAGTAAGCGAGCGCTTATAAACTGGGATCTATACATGCTCACTGGCTCTGGACAGCCCTCGTTCTCTGCCCCTTGTCCCGCTGTAATGATTCGTAGCTCCCCTCTCACTCGCAAAATGTCCCAACTTAAATGGGAAATGAAATGGCTCTTCTGTTTATACCCACAGAGAGATTGTGTTGGCTCAACGAAACAGGAAAAGGAGAAATACCAATAATCATTTGCCGACTTCGCCCTAACAGGTTTTTCTTTTTAGCATTGCCTCGCCCCTGAAACTTGCTCCCCTATCTGTAACCCTTCAAAATATCTGGCATATCCTCACTCAAATTTAAAATCTTCAAGCCAGGTCCCTTTTTGTTGACCCCATGAAATATCTCAAAATTTGTCACCATTTTCTTAGCGAACATCTTTAAATCCTTCAAAATATTTTAACCAGTCACTAGGTTATATATAATTCTTCTCAAATATCTGGGGTAGCTGTCTACACCTCCCCATGTCCACACTGGCCACTCCAGTCGTGACTTTCACCGCTTTACTTCTTGAGTATTTGCCGCCACTAATTGCCATCTCCCAAATGTTTTCTCTGTCCAAGCGACTCCACACTCCACCCATTCCATTTTCCTGTCTAAACCTCCACTGAAACCCCTTTGCCTATCAGTTAAAACTTCAATCTGTCCATTAAAAAAATTACGATCTTACCCTGACCCACCTTTCACCACTGCCCCATACACATCTTCCATTCAAGGCAACATACGTTTCCATTCAAAACAAACACACTTTGCCCATCCTAATTTCATGTCTCTGAACACCCCACACCTCCTTCTCTTTCTTCATTCTTCCTCCATTTTTTTTTTCCTTTAAGTATTAACCATCGCTTGGACTTCACTTAGAATGCCATCTCTATGAAGTCTTAACACATATCACTTTAGGACGTATCACAGCTTCTACCAAGCTCGCTGCTGTGCATCATTTAACCAGACCATATGCTGCCTTCCCAATGTGCCTCCTGGGAGACTATATGAGTTCCTTGAGGCCAAACTGTGTCAGGCTGTTCCTGGAACACCTTGGCATGCACAGAGTTTCTGAATTAATAGATTAAAAAAAGTCTCACCTTTGGCCGCTCCTCCAGTCATGTGCGCTCGGCATTTTCAGTCATTTCACTGTTCATCCTTTATATTTCTTGTGGTCACTTGTGTCAGACATACCCCAGTCCAGTCTGCATTTGGTATCATGAGGCTTCATCTGTGAAACTATAGGCAAGCTTTAGGAAATCTGGAAAAGACAAGAAACACTAAGAGTTGGCAAGAATGCAGAAGAAAGGGAACCCCTGTGCACTTTTGGTGGGAATGTAAATTGACATAGCCATTATGGAAAACCAAATGGAGGGTTCTTAAAAAATTAGAACTAGAACTACCGTATGACCCAGCAATTCCATTTCTGGGGATTTATCTGGAGGAAACGAAAACATTAACTTAAAGATACATGCACCTCTGTGTTCATTGCAGCATTACTTATAATAGCCAAGACACGGAAGCAACTTAAGTGCCCATCGATGGATGAATGGGTAAAGAAAATGTGAAAGAGAGAGAGAGAATGGAATAAGATTTGTCCATAAAAAGGAATAAAATCTTGCCATTTGTGACAACATGGATGGACCTTGAGAGTATTATGCTAAGTGAAAATGAGCCAGACAAAGACAAAGATTACTGTATAATCTCATACATATGTGGAATCTTAAAAGAAAGCAAAAAATTGCAAACTCAGAGAATAGGTTGGTGGTTGCCACAGGCAGGGGGTAGGAGGTAGGCAAGAAGGCAGAAAGGTACAGACTGTCAGTGACGAAGTAAGTACAGCATGTGGATGTAATGTACCGTGTGGTGACTACAGTTAACAGCACTGTAGTGCATATTTGACAGTGGCTAACAGAATAGATCTTAAAAGCTCTCAGCACAAGAGCAAAGATCATAACTGTATTGATGGATGTTAACTAGACTGACTGTGGTGACCATTTTGCAATATGTATAAATATTGAATTATTCGGTTGTACACCTAAAACTAATATAATGCTCCATGTCATTTATATCTCAATTAAAAAAAAAAAAAAGAAATCTGAGATTGATGTTGTGTAATTGCAGGGGCCTTCCAAAGGCCTGCAAAGCCCTACACAATCTGGTCTTTGTTATTCTCTGACCTCCCCTCCTCGCCTCCTCCTCTCCCCTTCTCTGCCATCCCCCCAGCCCCCTGTCCCCCCTCAGCCCCATTCCTTAAACGTGCTAGTTAGGCTGCTCCTTCAGGTTCCTCCCACTTTCCCTCCTCTCCCCAGAATGCTCCTTGTCTGGGTATTCCAATGGCTTCTCCCTCGTCTTCAAGTCTTTGCTCAAATTTTACCTTCTTGAGGCGCCTGGGTGGCTCAGTCGTTAAGCATCTGCCTTCGTTTCACTAGCCTTTGGAGATGTATCCTGAAAGAAGTTGCTGGGGCCAATGTCAAACAGGTTACTGCCCATGTTCTTCTCTAGGATTTTGATGGATTCCTGTCTCACATTGAGGTCTTTCATCCATTTTGAGTTTATCTTTGTGTATGGTGTTAGAGAATGGCCGAGTTTCATTCTTCTGCATATAACTGTCCAATTTTCCCAGCACCATACGTTTGGGACGTCATCAAAATAAAAAGCTTCTGCTCAACAAAGGAAACAGTCAACAAAACAAAGAGGCAACCCCCAGAATGGGAGAAGACATTTGCAAATGACACTACAGACAAAGCGCTGATTTCCAAGGTCTATAAAGAACTTCTCAAACTCAACACCCAAAAAACAAATAATCAAGTCAAAAAATGGGCAGAAGATATGAACAGACACTTCTCCAAAGAAGATATACAATGGCTAACAGACACATGAAAAAATGTTCATCACCATTAGCCATCAGGGAAATTCAAATCAAAACCACACGGAGATACCACCTTACACCAGTTAGAGTGGCAAAAATTGACAAGACAAGAAACAACGAATGTTGGAGAGGTTGTGGAGAAAGGGGAACCCTCTTACACTGTTGGTGGGAATGCAAGTTGGTACAGCCACTTCGGAAAACAGTGTGGACGTGCCTCAAAAAATTAAAAATAGAGCTACACCATGACCCAGCAATTGCACTGCTGGGTATTTACCCCAAAGACACAGATGTAGTGAAAAGAAGGGCCACATACACTCCATGTTCATAGCAGCAATGTCCACAATAGTCAAACTGTGGAAAGAGCCAAGACAAATGGATAAAGAAGATGTGGTCCATATATACAGTGGAATACTACTCAGCCATCAGAAAGGATGAATACCCAACTTTTACATCAACATGGATGGGACTGGAGGAGATTTTGCTACGTGAAGTAGGTCAAGCAGAGAAAGTCAATTATCATATGGTTTCACTTATTTGTGGAACATAAGGACATTAGGAGAAGGAAGGGAAAAGTGAAGGGGGGGAATTGGAGGGGGAGACGAATCATGAGAGACTATGGACCCCGAGAAACAAACTGAGGGTTTTAGAGGGGA